>NC_056749.1:397319807-397369807 GCF_019279795.1 Protopterus annectens
TAAGGTGACCCATATATATATATATATATATATATATATATATATATATATATATATATATATATATATATATATGTATGTATATGTGTGTGTGTGTGTATATATATATATATATATATTTTTTATATATATATATATATATATATATATATATATATATATATATATATATATATATATATATATAAAATGTGTCTGCATGTGTGTATATATGTTCTTCGTGTTTCACTGTTGCAATCATTACATTTGGGTTATCTGCTTGCAGGTAGCCCACAGTCAGCCTGATTAACAAAGTCTTGGGTCCTGCGTCAGTTACTGTCCCTTCTTCCATGATGTCAGGTCATCAGGGGTATAAAACATGCAGCCGACATCATTACATCAGTCTTTCTTGTCGTGCGGTGCCCGAAGCAGAAGCAGTTCGCAAGTACCGGTTGGCCGACTCCTGAAATTTTCATTTTCGAGTTTCAGAACCAAAGTCCTCAACTAAAACCTAAGTACCCCATTGGGGAAACTATTTCTTGCTCTAAACCGATGTCAGTAAAAGTAAATAATTGCATTTCTTGTGGAAAGCAAATACCTCCTAAAGATTTTCATTTGTACTGTATTGCTTGCCTACGCCCTGACCATGACGTACCTCGCTGTCGGTTTTGTGCCTTATTTAATCCACAAACTATCCATTATCGGTATATTTGCGCTTCTAAATTATTTGGTGCTCGGTTCAATTATCCTGATATGTCTTCGGTAAGCTATCTGACTACCGACATTCCGAAGAAACGCAAAGATAAAGACAAGAGACAGGCCACCCAGTTCGCCGGTACTCAGTGAGGCGCTTTCTCAGCCCCTGATACCCACTACTTCAGATTTGCAGGCCTCTACTGAGACCCATTCAGAGTCTGGCATGCCGCGAGATGCTTCAATTGTGGAACCTGCGGATGTCTGTACCTTGGATGGGTCCAGAGCCGCTGTGCAGGCACCGGCTTCTGAGTGTGTATTCAGGCCTACTGACTTGCATATTAAACTGTCGCCATCTTCTTCTTCAAGGCCTAAAACTCGAACTATGCTTAGAAAACTGACGCCCTGACCACATGGTCAGGCCTCTATGCCTAAAGAACAAATGATAAGAATGACTGAAGATCTTATTACTTTAATCAGGGAAAGCCAACCTTCCCCCTCTGAGAGACCTAGGACTGAGTTTGCCTATGATACTTCTGACCAGGATTCTGAAATTTCTGTTTCCTCTGATGACCAGGATTTACCCTTATCTACCTATGAGGATTCTGATGCTGAGGACTCTATTCCCTCTGCTTCCCCCCGAGAGGATTTCTCTTTTGGTGAAACCTTGCATACTCTCAGGGAGCTTTTTCATTGGGAAAGTCAGGATTTCTCTGATTCTAAAAAGAGGCGTAGGGATTTCTTACTCCTGCCCCAGCACAGGCCGTTAGGTATACCTCCTGTACTGGACATTGTTGATGCCTTTTCGGTGTCTAGCATGGCCCTGACTCTTTACCTCCTCCTTTACCTCTGATATAGACTCCAGGGCGCTGGATAGCTTGGGTAAGAAGGTATACACTTCTGCAACTTTGGCCATTAGGGCCTTGAATTGCCAGTTTCACATGTTAAAGTATCAGCTGCATATTATTGGATTGCTTAAACACAAAATGATGTTGATTCCTGATTGTGCTGAAAATAAGGATTTACAGGATTTTATGCATTCTGCTGAACAAGTTGGTAAACATACATTGCAATGTGGTTTTGATTCACTAGAGGCATCTTGCAGGGCTGCGGTAACTGGTTCTGTATTTAGAAGGCATGCTTGGCTTAAGGAGCAATCCTTGCCAGATCATGTTAAAGCGAAATTACTGGATGCTCCCATAAATCAGGACCACCTATTTGGCAACAAGGCAGAAGTAGATCTTAAAAAGATGGAGGAAAAAGCTAAATCTATGCAAACTGTTACAAGACTTTTTACAAGTGCAACCTCCAAGATTTAGTAGGCATTGGCCTAATAAGAATTGGTCCTTTCCTGCCTCTTTCAGACCTTCTCAGTCCAAACCCAGATCCAGCAGAGCAGCCAGGCTTCAGTCCCAGGGGATGCACAGGACCAAGCAGTGGGGGGCCTCCACTTCCAAATTTGGGAGTAATAAAACTCCCCCCTATGGTAAACTGTCTCAATGACTTCTTTTTAAAACTTCCAAGCACTTCTCAACTGACTGCCCCTTTGGGGTGAAAGATTGCACTTCATGCAAAGAAGTGGGGACTCATTACCCAGGAGAAATGGCTTTTAAATTGTCCCAAGGATACAGATTTTACTTGCACACGTCACCAACTCCAAGCGGTTGGCCGGATCTACCTCCTAAGCAGTGGGCAGATGCCCAAAAGCACGTACTCTCTCTCTCTCTTAAGCATAGGGGCTATTCAGTTGGTACCAGAAGAGAAAAAGGGACAAGGTTTCTACTCGAGATTGTTCCTGGTACCCAGAAAAGACAATTCATGGCTTCCTATCCTGGACCTGCCTACTCTAAACACCTTTTTGGAGATTCCAAAATTCAAGATGCTGACTCTTCACCAGTTGCTTCCTATGCTAAACAAAGAAGTCTGGTTGGCAACATTAAATTTAAAAGAAGCATACTTGCACATCCCAATCAGGGAATCTTGCAGAAGATACCTACGCTTCAAAGCAGGCTACACGCACTATCAGTTCTGTGCACTGCCCTTTGGCTTATCTACTGCGCCCAGGGTATTCACAAAGTGCCTGGCTCCAGTCATTGCATTTTGCAGGCAAAGAAATATTCAAATATACCAATATCTGGACAATTGTCTAATTCAGGCAGAAAAACAGGACATACTTTTGAATCATCTGGCTTTTGTACAGAGGGTGCTAACTTTTCTGGGGTACACCATAAACGAAAAGAAATCACACCTGTTACCCTGTCAAGTTATATTCATGGGAGCAAGTTTGAATACAACTTCCCAGATGGCTTTCCTCATGTCAGAGAAACAAATTCACTTGACAACCTACTTCAAACAAGTGGTCACAACAACCCTGCTATCTGCAAGACAAATACTACAAGCCTTGGGGTTCATGGCCTCCTGCATTCTTCTAATTCCATATGCAAGACTGCATATGAGGAAACTACAATGGTATCTAAAAAGCCTGTGGTGTCAACATCCTCAGGATCTAGAAGAAATGATTCCTATCATTCCTTGTCTATGCCTAGAGTTCCTTTGGTGGGCAGAGGCCTGCCACAAAAACAAGGGACTACCATTCACACTACCCCCTGCCGCCCAAACCCTAACGACAGAAGCATCAGGCTATGCATGGGGGTGGGGGATGCACCTGGCAGGGAAGTGCATTCAGGGCAAATAGAACCCAATTCAAATGCACCTTCGCATCAATCATAAAGAAATGTTAGCTGTAAAGAATGGTCTGACAGCCTTCAAGGACCACATTCTTCCAGGACAATTAATGGTAAAGATGGACAACACCACTGTTATGTGGTACATAAACAAGCAGGGGGGTATGCATTCTTACCCCCTCTGCAGACTAGCCTTGGCATTGTGGATCACAGCCTTGAGCTATCAAGTACAGCCACAAGCTATATTCCTGCCAGGAAAACTAAATACACTGGCAGATGGACTAAACAGAAACCTCATGGACCCACAAAAGTGGAAACTGGAACCAAGGATTGTCAACATGTTGACAAGCAAATGTGGGAGCCCAGATATAGACCTGTTTGCCTCCCCCAGAACTATCAATTGGAAAATTCTTTTACAAGGACTCCCCACAAACAAGCTTGGAAAGTGGATGCTCTGTCCTTCAGCTGGAAAAACCTATCGGTTTATGCCTTTCCTCCTCTGCCTCTGCTCTCCAAAGTACTACGAAAGATCAAACAAGACAAGCCAAGGATGATTTTGATTGCACCAGCCTGGCAGCACTAACACTGGTACCCCCTCCTGCACAGTGTGTCACTGTTGACCCCATGGCACCTGCCTCAGACTCCTACCCTGCCATCTCAGCAGGAGAACCAAATTCTGTACCCTCAGCTTCAAACACTGAACCTAGCAGCCTGGCTAATTACCTAAGCTCTCCTTTACCATCCCTCGGTAAATCAGTGATGGATGTCATTTTAGAGGCAAGGAGGCCTAGTACTAGAAAAATTTATGCTGAAAAATGGAAAAGATTCTGTGCCTGGAACCAGTCTCAAGGGATGAGCACAGCAGTGCCCAATTTACCTCAGATTTTACAATACTTAACTGAGATGCTTCACAAGGGCCTGTCTTTTTCCTCAATAAAAATTCACGCCTCAGCCATTTCAGCTCATTATAACACAGAACCTCCCCTCTTCTCTCTTCCACTGCTCAAGCAGTTCCTCAGAGGGGCCAAAGATTTAAGACCACCCAGGAGAGCTCCAACTCCAGCCTGGGACCTTAACTTTGTATTGGAGAAACTCACCCTTCCTCTTTTCGAGCCAGCTGCTACTGCAGATTTAAAATTCCTTTCTTGGAAAACAGCTTCCCTTTTAGCCATCACTTCATCAAGAAGGGTATCTGAAGTACAGGCCCTTATGGCAGTGGAGCTTTTCATCATCTTTCATCTGGACAGGGTGTCCCTCAGGACCAATCCCTCTTTCGTGCCAAAGGTGGTATCCATTGTGGTCTTTAATCAGTCCATTCATTTGCCTACCTTCTTTCCTAATCCACAGAACAAAGGGGAACGGATACTGCACTCCTTAGATGTGCACAGACAACTTAGATTCTACTTGGACAGGTCTAAACATCAAAGGAAATCTGAACAACTGCTGGTGGTATTTACTGCAGGGACAGAGGGGAAGGCTATTTCAAAGCGAACCATCTCCAAATGGATAGGCCATTGCATTCACTTCTGCTATAAGCACCATGGAAACCTATCCCACAGGGGATCAGATTCCACTCAACCAGGACTGCATCTACCTCTACAGCCTTTCTCAGAGGCGTAGCTACCAGGGACATCCTAGAAGCTGCTACCCAGAGTTCTGTACATACTTTCACCAAGCATTACCATTTGCCAATTTTCTCTAAATCCAGAGCTGGCTTTGCCACTGCAGTTTTGCAGGGCCTTATAGCTGGTCCTAATGCTATCTAAATTCCTCCTCCCATCCTTATCTTATGGAATCTACCCAAATGTAATGACTGCAACAGTGAAACATGAAGAACATAGTACAGTTGTGTACACTTACCATAAATGTAGATGTTAGAGTGTATTCACTGTTGCAGCCCTGGTTACCCTCCCTCCAGCTCCCTGACTTTGTTTGGCTATACCTCTTCTCTCCTTTTCAATGCTTTAAAGCTTTCTGGTGTATTTGCTTTTTTGTTTGAGGTATAACCTTGTATATTTATAGATTTAATTGCTTCCCATTAGGGGGGCATCTGACATCTGGGGCAAGAAAATTGATGTAATGACATCTGCTGCATGTTTTATACCCCTGACGACCTGACGTCATGGAAGAAGAGACAGCAGCCGACGCAGGACCCAAGACTTTGTTAATCAGGCTGACTGAGGGCTACCTACAAGCAGATAACCCAAATGTAATGACTGCAACAGTGAATACACTCTAACATCTACATTTATGGTAAGTGTACACCACTATACTTTTTTAAAGGACTAAAGCTGGATATTTTTGTTGAGGTCCCCTTTTTATGAAGTAGGGTCATATGTGAGTTTTTCTGGAGAGAAAGAACATGGGATTCTTGTATTGACCCATTTACAAGGTCTGATGCTGGGCATGCTATAGCACTGGCAGCTTGCTGCCTTAAGAATCAGTACTTCTCAGTTTCAGAACACCCTCTGCTTCTACCCCTCTTCTTAAAAGAATCCCTCTGGTTCACCTTATTTTTTTTTTACATTTTTCATTAATAAACTTCCATTTGACTTCCCTCAGCTGTATCTCTCTCTCTCTCTCTCTCTTTCACTTTAAACTGATTCCTTGATCTTGTTTCACTCAACCCTCAATGAAAGCAGTGCTGTTTGGTACTTCCCCCTAAATGACAGAAACTCTCAGTCATGACAACCCCATTGATCAAATCATCTCCTTTCAAATACCTTGGTATGCGACTTGATCCTGCACTGAACTTTCACCTTCACCTAGAACAAATATGGAAGAAAATTATCTTCTGTTCTGGTCCTATAAAATTTCACCCTTTCACTTTGGTCTTATAACACCCCCAATCCCCTTTCTCTCCAGACCAAACAGGAATGCCATAGGCAAAGGCACATTCTGCTAGCACAGCTTGAATATGGACGTCCACCGGTTGCAGCAGCATCCAAGAAAAAAAAATCTCCACTTTCCAATCTGTAAGCAATTGAGTCTGCCATTTCATAACCCTTTTCCTTAGAAATGCACATAATTGTATCACTTTTTATAAAGACAGTTGGTTAACCTGTCCAATAGTATGCCAATCTTCTTCTTTGATCACAACTCTTCAAGCTCCTCAAAGAACACTCCTGTGCTTCTCTTGCCTCCAACCTCTTCGGGGAACTCCCAGTTACAGTCAAAGAAGTCTTTACACCACTGGTTCACTTCAGTGTCCCAAAACCAGTCTTCATTGCAGTAACCATGTCTTTTCCATCCTAGGCCTAAAACTCTGTGAATCCCTTCCTACTGATCTTAAGTGCATCACCTTGTATCTGTCATGTCATGCGCAGCTTAAAGATCAAGTCAAGTCTGAGTCAATTTTATTTATTTTATTTATTTAACATTTATTGACTGGGAAAGTCCAACTAGGACAGAGTTTATTTTCAGCAGAGGCCTGGACAGAAATGCTCCAGACGCATGTCTTTGGAATTTACCAATGCTTTCCCTCTGGGCACATCACCTAATCCCTCACTCTCCTCATCACCAGTCTGGCACCTTTGTCTTCCTCACATGATTTCCCTACACTAATATGTGACATGTCTTCCACATTGCATATGTTGTTTATAGTTAATTTCTTGGTGCCCTTACCTTACTTTGTCTTCTACACGTTGTGCTCTGTCCCTTCACTATTTCCCTCTTCTTCCCTACTTACTACAGCCATCCCTTTCTCTTCACCCTATACGCTCTTCTTCTTCCCTACTTACTACACCCATCCCTTCCTCTTCGCCCTATACGCGGTACATTTTCCCTAGTTACTACAGCCATCCATTCCTCTTTGCCCTATACGCTGTACTTCTTCCCTACCTACTACACCCATCCCTTCCTCTTTGCCCTATACGCTGTACTTCTTCCCTACTTACTACACCCATCCCTTCCTCTTTGCCCTATACGCGGTACTTCTTCCCTACTTACTACACCCATCCCTTCCTCTTTGCCCTATACGCGGTACTTCTTCCCTACTTACTACAGCCATCCCTTCCTCTTCGCCCTATACGTGGTACTTCTTCCCTACTTACTACAGCTATCCCTTCCTCTTTGCCCTATGCGCGGTACTTCTTCCCTATTTACTACAGCCATCCCTTCCTCTTTGCCCTATACGCGGTACTTCTTCCCTACTTACTACAGCCATTCCTTCCTCTTTGCCCTATACGCTGTACGTCTTCCCTACTTACTACAGCCATCCCTTCCTCTTTGCCCTATACGCGGTACTTCTTCCCTACTTACTACAGACATCCCTTCCTCTTTGCCCTATATGCTGTGCTTCTTCCCTACTTACTACAACCATCCTTTCCTCTTTGCCCTATACGCTGTACGTCTTCCCTACTTACTACAGCCATCCCTTCCTCTTTGCCCTATACGCTGTACGTCTTCCCTACTTACTACAGCCATCCCTTCCTCTTTGCCCTATACGCTGTATGTCTTCCCTACTTACTACAGCTATCCCTTCCTCTTTGCCCTATACGCTGTACTTCTTCCCTACTTACTGCAGCCATCCCCTCCGCCCTATACGCTGTACTGCTTCCCTACTTACTACAGCTATCCCCTCCTCTTTGCCCTATATGCTGTACTTCTTCCCTACTTACAGCCATCCATTCCTCTTTGCCCTATACGCTGTACTTCTTCCCTACTTACTACAGCCATCCCCTCTTCTTTGCCCTATACGCGGTCCTTCTTCTCTACTTACTACAGACATCCCTTCCTCTTTGCCCTATACGCTGTACTTCTTCCCTACTTACTACAGCCATCCCTTCCTCTTTGCCCTATAAGCTGTGCTTCTTCCCTACTTACTACAGCCATCCCTTCCTCTTTGCCCTATACGCTGTACTTCTTCCCTACTTACTACAGCCATCCCTTCCTCTTTGCCCTATGTGCGGTACTTCTTCCCTACTTACTACAGCCATCCCTTCCTCTTTGCCCTATACGCTGTACTTCTTCCCTACTTACTACAGCCATCCCTTCCTCTTTGCCCTATACGCTGTACTTCTTCCCTACTTACTACAGCCATCCCTTCCTCTTTGCCCTATACGCTGTACTTCTTCCCTACTTACTACAGCCATCCCTTCCTCTTTGCCCTATACGCTGTACTTCTTCCCTACTTACTACAGCCATCCCTTCCTCTTTGCCTTATACGCTGTACTTCTTCCCTACTCTCTATAGCCATTCCTTCCTCTTTGCCCTATACACTGTACGTCTTCCCTACTTACTACAGCCATCCCTTCCTCTTTGCCCTATACACTGTACGTCTTCCCTTCTTACTACAACCATCCCTTCCTCTTTGCCCTATACGCTGTACTTCTTTATTATTACTGCTATTGAACCCTTGCTGTCTTCACACAGCATTTGGTTTGTATTCATAATACTACTTGTTAATTTGCATGTCTACTGTCATTTAAATTTGTCCAGGTTGAGACACAAGTAGGTCCATTTGGATCAGTGATTTACCCCAGTTACCAAATTGAATAAGTGAGTAAAAAATTCACTTTGGAGGTTATCACAGAAGGTGTTGGTGGCCATAGATTATGAAGTTGTGATAATTTTTAAGGTGAAAGATAGTATAGGAAGAGGGGATTGGGGTGGGGTAGGGGTATTATGGATGTTAGGGGGTGTTTTTGCTAAAGGCAGCTTTGCTCTCTATAAAGTAGATATTAAACTGGTTAGCAATTTAAAATGGGGAGATGGTAAGGTAAAGCATTTGGATTGCTTTTTGTTCCTGGAGGATTGTCTTTAATGGATGACCAGAATTTTTTTGGATTATGTCTATGGGAGTTATATAGGTTATTGTAAGTTATTTATGTTTTGTCACTTAATTTTTTTAACATTTTTTGAGGTTCTCTAAATTCATGCAGAAATGTTGGTATTTTTGTTAATTCAGCATTTTTTTCCAGGCTTTATCCTTCTTGTTATGCTTTTCTGGACATTGCTGAATTTAACTTTTTTTGAAGCTTTACTAAATTATATAGAATATTTAAGAATATTGTATTGAAAATGAGGACTGCTTCATCCAAGGGAGAATATTTAGATTATAACAGTTGATGGGTTGCATGACTTATTTGAAGGTATCTGAGCTGAAAAATGCAATATTACAGGTCCATTTGTAGTTGTGTTTAACATGATGGGGAATTAATCTGAGTGCAAGTGGTAAGGTGTAACATATAGGACACGTATATAGTTTTCAAGACCTAAACACATAAGAAATGTACATAAAACATTACTGGCTCAGCATATGATGATGTTAAAGGATGGGATTAAGACAACCTTGCATAGCTACAGACTAAAGGAAGGCCAGTTTGTAGAAAAGTTTATTGCCCCTATAGTGTGTGTGTGCAACTGTGCATGTGGGGTATGCATGTTCCTCCTTTAATACCATATACTATGAAATGGCACTAGGCCATCTAACAGACTGGTTCTACCCTGTAAATTGACACGTGCAGTCCATCTTGTATGATTTCCAATAAGTGCAGTGCCATCTGCTCCCAAAACACGTTATCTTGAGCATAGGGCTGTTTAACCTCTGCCCACCCCAAAGTGCCAGATTCAATAAGAGGCTCATATATATGCCTCATTCTGAGTGCCTGCATGCTGTTGCAGTTTGTATCTTCCTATTCTGACATAATCTGAATGCATACATGAATGTTGAGCTGTCTTGTATAATAAATACACATCTTTAGCATATAGCAGGCCGTGTCACAGTTAATCAGCTCTGCACTGATTATCTCTGTATAGCCAGCATTGTTGCCCGTCATTACAAACTGTGTATATTTAAGTGTTGATGGTCAGTTTCACTGTCTGCTGTATTTGTCTAGGCATTTCTAAACATGCACTTGAATATTCTAAGAAGCTGTTGCACAAGTTATAAAGGATGTATCACAGTCCAAATTGTTTGTTGACCTGACTGTATAGCCACAATGGAGCATATAGATTGTATCTGTGACCTGTTTCTTTTTATTGCCCAAAGTTTTAGGCCATGCTGTTGAAAATTCAGTAGATATAGACAGCAGCCAGTATAAATTTTCTAGATTTACATGTAATGCCCATATGTCTATCGTATGTAGACAGGAGGCAGACACGCTAACTCTGCTAGTGCGTTATCAAGAAAGCAAGTAGTTTTGAATCTTGTTGCATATATTGATGTACACCTAGGCAGCAGATGTCAGTCACAAGCCATTGAGTGATGCCATTGAACTGTTTAATCAAGTTGGTGATCATTTTTTTCCCATAGTTTTGTTGGTTATGTCATTGCAGATGGTTAGCTGGTTGTGTAATGTGGCCAGCTATAAACATCATCTTTTTGCTGGTTTCTAGTAGTCAGAATAGTTGAAGTAAGAATTGAAGCTCAGACAGTGTAGTACAGAATGGTAGTCTAACATTTAAAAGCATATTTGCCTGTTTACTCAGGCTAGCCACTTGGCAATGTAAACATTGGCTCTAAGTGGTTTGGTCACATTGACTAATGTTGATTTGACACTCCAACCCCATGTTAAAATGGGGAAAAAGGGGACTGATGACTGTGACGCCATAAGGCCCTGTGTATGAGATACTACTGTTAAATTATTCCCCGTGTAATTATAGGATGCTGCTCTGCTAAGGGGGTCGGGTATGTGTAATAGTCCTAGGTTTCAGATCACTAACTCTTCCCCCATCCATTAGTCTTGCATAATGTCCTCCACATCTCTGCATCTCACCCAAAGTGTTTATTTTCTTACAACCTTTATTTTGTCTTTGTTTGCATAGAGTGGGGAATTTTCCTGTGTTCTAAATAAATCTTGTTTGTGTGGGGGCAACAATTTCTGTTTGGGAGACTGTGGTTATTCAAGGAGCTGGTTAGATTAGAAATGCTTGATTCTGTAGTCTTTCACTTTGGAGAAGGTTTCTATAAAGAGATAAAAAGGATGGATGAAGGGAAAAATTTGTTATGAGCAATTTAAAATGAGTAGTGTGGAAGCAGATGGAAAAAAGGAAATGAAATAAGATGAGAAATAGTTAACTTTGAACACATCACCTGTTCTTCTAAGTTATGAACAATTAGTTAGCTTTGGAACAATTTGACAGAGTACCCACTATGGGGGAATAACCTCTTGGATCTTGTCCTTAGTAACAGGGGGCATTTGGCACCACCCCTTGATATCTTCATCACTTGCTAGTTGTGACCATAAAGCTGTCTGTCTAATTTGAAATAAAATTGAAACCAGAGATGCCTTCCACCCCAAAGACAAACTTCTTACTCTTAAATGATACATTGGCAAGCTTCAAATCCCCACCAAACTCTGTTAACTCCACTCTGTATGCAGAAACATATACCAGCACACTATACCAACATATAAACAGCAGCACAGATGCAACTGTACCCAGTAGGAACAAGTGCAGGGCAAACCCAGAAACAGTCGCATGGTAGAAACATACTATCATCAAGGTTTACAATAAAAGAAAGAGAATTTTGACTAAAAGTAATAACATTAATTCCCAGAATGATAGAGCCCTTGTCCCAGAAGCAAAAAATTCAGGAGCTTAATGAAATCCACCAAAACCAAGTTTGTGGCTAAAATGACTTCCTAAGCCAAAGACATCCACAGGGCCCTTTTAGTTATGTTCATAATTTCAAAACTACGATAGAGCAGTGTACTGACTGATTGTCAACAGTGTTACCTCCAAGAAGGCTGAAGATATAGCAAACTTACTGGATGATAAATTTAACTCCGTTTACCCCTCTCACTCTTGTATCTGTTCCTCAAGGTATATCTGAAACTGGCTCGCCTCCAGCTGTCATACAAGACTAAGTCCTAAAAGTGCTATCAAAAGTTAAAAATACTGCATTGGCAGGTCCTGATAATATCCCTGGCTGCATCTTAAATAGTGTGAAGTATGGTTTAGCCACAGTGTTAACACTGTTCAACCTTAGCCTCCATGCAGGTTTTGTTCCTAGTGACTATAGAACAGCTACAGTCATTCCCCTGTATAAGGGAGGACTTTCCAAAGTGCCAGTCAATTACCGATTCATCAGTCTAACCAGGCTGATATGCAAAGCTATGGAATGACTTGTCAAATAACTAATCAGTAAGAACATGTGATCTCCTCAAACACTGGACCCATGTCAGTTTGGATTCATCATGCGCAGGTCATGCTAACTCATCCTGGTGAACTTTTTTGAAAAAGTCACCAAAGTCATTGGTGAAGGCAAAATGGTACACATCATATACTGCTACCTGGCCAAAGCTTTTGACACAATCTCCCACTCAGATATAGTAGAAAAGCTAAGTAAACTGTGAATAAACCCTTGCATCATGCAATGGATTGCCAAGTGGCTCACAGATAGGATGCAGGAAGTTAAAACAGGAGAAGTTACTTCCACAAAGTGGCCAGTCACCAGTGAAATCTGCCAGTGTTCTGTACTGGCACCTTTCCTATTTGGTATCTATTTCTCTGAAGTAAAAGGTAATATCAAAGGGATGACTAAGTTTGCAGATAACTGCTAGCTAGGAGCAGTCATTCAGTTCCCCAAATCACTTGACCATCTTGCAGGAAGTTTTGTCTGTAATAAATAACTGGTGACAAAATCATTGACCGAAACTGAATTCCAAAAAATAGTTATTGTATCCTTTGGAAAGTCTTCTACCCCAGGGAACTATCACATTGAAAATGCACTGTAACAGACTCCATATCCTGTCCATTTTCAACAGCAACTTGGATTTATGGATGGGAAACAGAAAATTTACTGAAGGACTGCCCCGTTGTACTACTGATGGACAGAGGTTGATACTAAATGCTTTAATGCATGGGTCCCCACAAATTATCTATGGTATGATCCCAGTTATTCTGATTAGGGGCAATATACAATTATCAACCATGTTATGGGTAAGGCTGAACTAATGCCAAATGAGATTAATTTGAGCTTCAAAAGGGAAGATCGGCTAGGCTTAAAAATTGCCCACAAGGGCAGCTAGCCTGTGCTTACTTATAATCGTATAAAAATGTAAAACAGAGGGTATAAATAAGATATTAGGAAAATATGAACATGTGGTGAATATTTTTTGTGGGAAACATGAAAGGAGGAATCATAAAGTGAAGTATAAAAATGTTACCTCAAAATATAAAAAATAAATTTTTTTTTTTTTTCAAAAAAAAATTTTTATTGGCAATTTTGTTTTAATACAATAAAAACCAAACAAGTTATAACAAGATAAATAAAATACACAGTATACTAATAAAAATCACAAAATTTCAACAAGCATCCCCACAAGCTGTCGGAAAAATAAAAATAAAAAAAAAAAAAAAAAAAAAAAAAAAACAAAGAAAAAACATAATATAGCAGTAATTAAATAGTACTAAATATTAGAATTAAATTACAAACCACTGAATTAAATCAAGTAGAAATAAGGAGAAGTGTATTAACTTTGGAGCAAATTTTTAGATAAAGGGCGCTCTTCTTAGGACTCTTACTAATGAATTTGTGAGCAGCCATGTATGTAAATACCAATGATTTAAAGTTATTCCAACAAAGCTTAGTACGATCCATCCAATTTCTAGAGATGTACAGTTTCATGAGAGAACATAAAAAGACCAAAACATGGATATCAAATAAAGAAAGAGTACACATAGGTATGTGAAGGATGGCTAGTTCCCAACAAAGGGTCGATTTGTGGTACCCCATTTTTTGAAGACTGACCTTTAACGAAGTCCAAAGTTTGTGAGTATGATAACAAGACCAAAAGATATGAAATAAATCAGCGTAGGGTGCTGAGCAGCAGGGGCAAGAAGGAGATTTATTGGAGTCAATTTTTGCTAATCTAGCTGGAGTAAAATATGTATTATTGTTAATCATCAATTGTGTGTAAAAAAGATTCTTAAAGGGGGAGAAATTAATAGTGTTCTTTATGGACAAAAGTTTCTGATTATGTGAAAGAAGAGGGTGATAATTATTCCAATAGTTTGAAAAAAGACATGGACTATTATTTATCATAGATGATATAAGTTTATATGAATTAGAAATCATTTTCTTGGGTAGAGTAAGATTATGCAAAACAGATTCTAATAAGGATATATTTTGTCCATTATCAAAAAGATGTATAAATTTATACTTAATAATATCTCTCAATTGTCTGATTATCGATAAATATTTTTTATTTATCTTCAATATCACACATAGGTTAGATAATGATTCATTATTATGTTTGAGTATATCCCAGACCACCAAGTTTTTAATTTCCGGGAATTTAGAAAGATTAACAGGAAGATTATTAATTGTAATATTAGGATTTAGATGTAAGGGTTGAAGTAAGGGAAAGGTTTTATCTAGATTTATAAGTTTTATTAAATTTTGAAAAATAATAATCTTATGTTTTAAATTATTTGAGAGTTTGAGATTTTTTTAAGGAATCTTTTAAGAGAAAAGGGAGGGCCTCTGGATTTAAATTCAGACTTATAACATGTTGAAACCATATTTTAGACCAGAAAGGATAAGAATTATAATCTACTAATTTAAATTTGGAAATACATAATAACCTACTTGCCGAAATGATGAAGTAGTATAACTGAAAATTTGGCAGTCCCAGTCCTCCACCCGATTTGGGAATAGTTAGTTTATTATATGCAATTCTCACAGATTTTGGATACCAGATAAATTTAGCTAAATCCCTACATATTTTAGTCAAAAAAGACTTTGGTATTACCTGATCTACAGAGTTGAATTGAAAGAGAATTTTAGGTAGAATATTCATTTTAATTATAGCAGCTTTAGACAAGAGAGATAATTTCAACTTCTGCCACCTAAGAATATCGAGAGTTATTTTGGACCAGGATTTAAGGCGATTATTTTGAAATGTAGATGAAACATTATGATTAAAGGAAATCCCTAAATATTTAATATCGAAAGTAATTTTAAAGGAAGATAAAGGAAAATAATTTGTATTGTATCCCTGAAGATTTATAGGAAAGATGTGAGATTTCTGAAAATTAACTTGATAATCTGAAGCTTTAGAAAAGGCCTCAATGGAAGATTCAATCTTATGAAGATCAGTGTTAGGAAGTTGAAAGTAAATGATTAAATCATCAGCAAAAGCTGACAAAGAAACTTTAGTATTCATTACTCTAGGAATCACATGAAATGTATTTGATTTTATATAAAGAAATAGGGGTTCAATGAATATATTAAAAAGGAAAGGAGATGGCGGACAACCCTGTCTAGTGCCATTAGTTATTCGTATTGGTTTTGATAGAATTTTGTTTATCCATAGGCAAGTCGAGGAGTTATTATATAAAACTTTAATCATATCTATGAAAGAAGGGGGAATATTGAAATATGATAAGGAAAGAAAAAGAAACATCCAGTTAACCCTATCAAAAGCCTTCGCATCTATTATCAAGGCATAAATTGGATTTTTGTCTTTTTTCAGAATATGCATTAATGAATCTAAAGTTAAGGTATTATCCCAAGTATGTTTACCTGACATAAAGCCTGATTGTTCCTTGGATATTATAGAAGGAAGAATTTTTCTAAGCCTATTTGCTAAAAGAGAGGCTAAAATTTTAATGTCAATATTAATCAAAGAAATGGGGCGATAATTGTGCGGATCTGATTTGTCCTTTTGATTTTTTAAAATTAAAATCGTTTTCGAAGTATTCCAATAAAGATCTGAGATACCATGTTTTATTACATAATTATATACTTTTAATAATATAGAAGAAATCAATAAGTAATAAGTTTTAAAGAATTCGGCTGTAAATCCGTTAGGGCCAGGTGATTTCCCAACCTTAAGATTCGAGATAGCTTCTTGAATTTCTTGTAGGCTTATAGGAGCTGAAAGCAAGTCACCTTGACTTTTACTTATGGAGGGGAATTTAATAGAATTAAGAAACTCAATCATATTTTTATGCGTAGTACTACTTGTACTTCCATTAGAATATATGTCAGAAAAAAGGTTAGAAAAAAGTTGTATTATTTCTTGGTCAGAGTTATAAATCTTGTTATTAAGGTGTAACCGAGATATCTTAGGAGGTTCTTGATTGTTTCTAATTAATTTTGCAAGAAATTTAGATGGAGTTTGTGCCCATTCAGAGTAGGTTGCAATCATCCTTTGTTCAAAAATGGTTAGGTTCTGTTTATGTAGTTGAAGTAATTGGGATTGTAAGTCATTTATTAAATTATCTCTATTGGGATCTACATTTATTTTTGTTGTTTTTCTAGTTCAAGAAGTTTATTTGTAAGTTCAATTTCTTTGTCTTTATATTTCCTTTTAAGAAAAGAGGCTTTATTAATTAAAATACCTCTCATATAAGCTTTACAGGCTGCCCATTGTATATCTAAGGGTATATCAGAACTATCCAGATTAAGGGTAAGATTAGATAGTGTTTCAGTAATTTCCTGGATAATGTCTTTATTACGAAGTAAATTATTATTGAGTGTCCAATTATTATATTTAGAGGGGGAATTTTTTTTGAATAGGGTTAATATTTATTGAAATCTTAGAGTGATCAGATACGGATCTCGGATCCAAGAATAGAACAATATCAAAGTGTGTAAGAAATTCGAGATTAAAAAGAAGTCCAATCTTGACCAAGATTTGGAGCATTTTGAATAATAAGTGTATAACTCCTCTTTCGTTATTTGGTCCTTCAAAGAAACAGGGTCAGTAAGACTAAGGTCAAACATCAAATCTTCCAAGGCAGAGGAGGATTGGGTATTGTACCAATAATAGGAAGATTTATTAGAACGATCTACAATAGGATCAATAACAGCATTCCAATCACCCCAGCTATAATATAATGATCTTTAAAGGTTGCTAAAATATTATGAATTTCTGCAATAAAAATATATTGCTGAGAACACGGGCCATATAAATTAAAAAATAGAATAGGTTTATTAATATTAGGAAATTGAGATGTGAAAAACACCATCTACCATTTACATCAGACCTTATATTAAGTATGGTACCCTGGAAAGATTTTTTAATAATTATCGCTACTCCTCTAGCATTAGAACTATTACCTGAAGAAATAATAAGTTTCACCCATTTCTTTTCTCTTACTCCTGCCCAATCCCTATCATACAAATGTGTTTCTTGAAGGAAACATATATTAGCATATGATTTAAAAATCAAATGACAGATAAGCGCCCTTTTAGACTTATTTTGCAACCCTCTAACGTTCCACGAATCTATATATAAAGTCATAATACAATAAGCTTAGTAGGCCTAGTATATACTTATTGTAAAAGAAAAGAAAAACCTAGAAAAATAAAGACGGTGACTTTGTAAAAACCAAAAGCGCTCATTTTTATTCGTAAATACATAGCTGACTTTTATTTTCAATCTTCTCCTATATTTTCCATACTGTCCTTTATCTATAATCATAAAATGACAGTGATAAGAATAGAAAAAGGACAAAGAAAAAAACAAAATACGACAGCAAAGAGAATCCTTCCATAACTCCCCAGTGCCTACCCACCCCTCAATACTAATGGAAGGAAATAATATATAATACAATTGTGAAGCTTTTGAAATGTTAGCATAATAATTCTTGTTATAACAAAAGAAAGAATAAAAATGAAGTAACAAACTAATACTCCAACAATATGTACATATATACAGCACACAATGTTTCCAAGACCCAGCTATGTTAGAACCCATAAACACCACACCCACGAGATCATATCCAGAACAATGAAATTAGCCATAAATAAAAAGAAAAGTAAAATTAACTTAACTAACTATAACCTATAAATATGCGATTTTAAAAAAAATTAAATCTAAAAAATATTATTGATAAAATGTAAACATTTGTATAGTACATACCTAAAATAATTAGTCACTTTAAGATTATATTTTAGATTTTAAGATTATATTTTAGTGCATATTCAGCAACACTAGTAAAATTTAGAATTTAAGATAAGAAATCGACATATAAGAACACTGGACTCAATACATGCACACACTGAACTAAGTTGCGAATACCCCATAAAAATACCGTGAGAAGCCATTTATATCCTAAATGGGTCATGTAAACCAGTCCACCACAGCATGCATTAAGGCAGACATTAACAAGTAATACATTAGATATATATTAAACTATACCACCATTTCTTAAATATCTACAGAATGAAGTCCAGAACAATGAACTGTCACTGTAGGAAACCTCATGAAGTGAAGCACATCAGCATCTCAGCGACAGTATCATAAGCAGAGGTTCCGCCTCTTACAGTTAAATGAGAGCCAGAATTCTCACGCAGCTCCACAAGGAGGAAATGTATCAGGAGAATAATCTCCAGAACTAATCATGACACCATTTACAGTCACAAATTCCGGAACATCATGTCGCTTACTGACATCTGAAGAATCATACAGTCATCTATCGCCTACCCGAGTTTTCACACTTTATAGTTCAAATTAGGTTTTTAACAAAGAAATCACGCCACACCAAAACCAGTGTTAAACCAACAGCAAGACTTACTTACTTTGTTTGTATATTTGCCAAAGATAAGCCTTGACAGCCAAGAGAAATAGTCCTTGAACAACCACACATGCTGAACAAATGATTACTCGCATAAAACATTTGCACATATCAGCACTTGTAAAAGAACAGCATTTCTTCATAGCGCTATTGTAAGGCAAACTGAGAGTTAACCAAATACATTTTTATAACACTGGATAAGAATTAAAGGCTTTAATAAAAGCATCTTTAGCTTCATACGGAGTACTCGCTGAATATTTAGCCTCTTTATATGTAAATAAAAGGACACTCTGGTATCTCATCTGAAACCTTATATTTCTTTTAATTAAATCAGCACAAAAGGGAGCTAACCTCTGCCTATTCAATTTTATTTGGTGTGGCAAGTCTTGAGTAAAAGTAATTTTATGACTGTTCCATAACAATATTTTTTGCTTTCTTGCTGACTGTAAAATGTTTTGAACATCCTGAAAGTTCAACAGTTTGGTATAGATGATGCGAGGGATTTGTGAATCCTGTCTACGTCTAATGGCTCTATGTGCCCTCTCAATTATTATTTTATCAGCTGTAATACTCGGACCCAAAAGTGCACTGAAAATCTGACCACAAATTAAAATAAGGTTTTGGTTATCATATGTTTCAGGTAGCCCCCTAATAATAATATTATTACGTCGGCTTCTCGCTTCAAGATCTGTTAGTTTAGTTTGTAATTCCTCAATAAGCACAGAATTGTTTTTTGTTACATCAGACACTTGACTTATTTTAAAGTCATTATTTTGTGTTTTTGCTCTAGTGTGTCCACTCTTTGTACTAACTGGTTAATAGATTTAGTAAGACCAGACATTTGGTCAGATATAACCTGGATAGCATCCTGAATTGGTTGAAGCGCTACTTTCAGATCGTCGATGTGAAGATTCGGTTCAGTTTTGTCTTAGCATTTGTTTTATTACTTGAAGAACTACTATCCAGAGCTGTTTTGAAGTTCTCAACCTTTACAAGTGTTATCTTTCTCAGCCGAGAGAATTGAGGAGATTTTTGCCTTGGTACTCTGGGCATCCATATTCTCCGCACTTTCTGTCATAACTGGATTCCGATGTACAGAACAGAAGTAAGGAGCGCCAACTACTAGAAGCGCGAATCCTGTCAGGCACAAAATTTTCACACAGGCCTCCTGGATACTCGTATTCCTTATCCCAGAAACTGGATAAAAGGAAAAAATACAGTTTTTACCAGAAAACAGACCTCCAAGTGTCTTCAGGTATATTATATTAGTCTCTTATAACAGCGAGTAATAATTACTACCGTTTAGAAACAGTTAAGGCTACATAAAATAAAAATTAACGGTAGGAGCTCGTGGTTAGGGTGCCAACTAGCCGACCACCATCTTGGAATCATAAAAAATAAATTACTTTGAGGCAGTCTTGGGCCATTCCGTTTGAGGAGAAACTTTCACAGCATGAAAGAACTAGAGTAGTGGACACGAGCAATGCATGTTGGGTATTTTGGTGGGCTTTATCAAAGCAGAAAGTCTGCTCCTAATTCCTGCATTTGTGATGAGAAGGCATATATTCCAAATAACTTCTCCTCATGCTTCTAACATCAGTCTTAATTGCAGTGTTACAGTACTGGTTATCTTCTAACAGTTTGTGTAGCTAGTGGCCAACTAGCCAACTCTAAGATGGCATCTACTTTGCAGAGGTATATAAAGGAAAAAAATATTTTTACTTACAATCTAATGACCGAGTTGGTCCTTTAGGCCAATGGCCTTTTATTCAGAAGACGTGGTATTCACACTGACTATAGTACATTTGGCCAGGGTACTGGGGATATTTCCCTACCAATGCAACACACATGGTGCATGTGGCCAACAAGTGGGAATATCTGTTCTGCTCCTTGTGCAGTGGTACCTGGGAGAGCAGCACACAAAACATGGTGATGGAGGAATGTGGAGTAGAGGTGAATGTCAACTCCTCAAAGTTATTTTTGGAAGTCGAGATGGAAAGAATTTATGTGGATAAATGAGAGGGAGAGTGAATAGTAGACATGAAAGACATTTTTTAAAATAGGTTGTTTGGAGATTTGAGGGTTGAGAAGCAACAGAAGGAAGATGTTACAACTCTCCAGCTGGGAGGATTGCAGGATGATATTTTGGAAGAACTTGTAAATCAGATTGAGCTGGTGACCGTCAAGGATTTATTATGGGGAGATGTGATGGAAGGGAAATATGGAAGAGGGACAAGAATTGAAAAAAAAGGAAGTGTGCAGAAGTGGTCAGTGAACAAAAGGAAGAAATAAGGGGAAAAGAAGAAAACAAGAAGTGGAAAGGAAGTATGTAGCAAGGCTGCTGAAATATTAGCTTTTTATTGGGGGGGGGGTTGTGAAAAAAGAAAACAAACCTATCTTTGGAATAAATATATTGTAAAGACTTTTTTCCATGAGAGACACAAAAAATATACAATTTTGGCAGAGACCGAAAGACTATTAATATTTATTAAAAAAAACTTTTGCAAAGAAGTAAAGGACATATCTAAAGTATCTGATAATAGAGGACTTTGGATAGGGACTTGGAACTGTAATGGCAGTTTGAAAATGGAAAAAAAATGCACATATTCCTAGTATGATGGTGATGATCACACTTGTTGCTAATTATTGGATAAGCAAAAACCTTTCTCCCTATGGGAAGGAAGGACATTTTAAGAGTAACTGTGATAAAAAGAAAGTATTTATTTAGAGAGAATGGTCATGATGCCAGAAAATGTGAAAAGAAATGTTATAAATGCAAACAAACAGGCATTTATGGGTGGATTGTAAGAGAAGCTTAGAATGTAATATAGAAGGACAAAATAGAGAAGAGGTACATAATACAGAACAATTGCAACAAGATGAAAAACAAAAAACATTCATGAAGAAAATGTGATTAATATACAAAAAGGGGAAGTGGGGAAGGAAAGTGGATCAGAAATTAGTGATGGAGAAGATACAAATTGGAAAATGGTTAAAAAGAAAAGTAATTTGGATAAGGGTTAAAGATAGGAAAGGAAAACTTTAGGATGAAAGTTTGAAAGTAAAATAAAGGAAATGTAGAAATTATTTTAAATTAAGAAGGGAAACAATCTTGGAATTTTATCCATCAGTGTTAATGATATAAAGAATGTAGTAAGAAGCATTGGGTGTTAGAATGGTATAATATGTGTTAGTTAAATTTAATAGTGTCAGAAGACGTTTGTGGTTTCAAATAGAGAGAGAACAGAGACTTTATGGTTAGGAGGCATAATGTGGAAATTGGTTAGAGAAACATGCTCAGGGATTGCTGTATTGTATAGGATGGGAATAAAAAAATTGGATTATACTTGAATTAAATTAGGAAGATTAACAGTAGTAGACTTTAGGTGGGAAGGAAAAGCTTACAAACTTGTAAAATTATATGTGTCATAGGTTCATAGGAAAATAATGGACTAACTGCCTTGAAGAGCCATTTTGAGCTTAGCCAATAACCCATGGTCAGAACCAAACCCTGTACCTTGTGTCTACAAGGTAAAGACCTTAACCATTATGCAAAAACCACCCCCTTAAAACTTAAAAGCCTCATCACAGCACATGTAGTTTCAGACCCAGGGATCCCACAATAACTCCAGACAGGTATTGGCTGGAGGCCAGGATCAAACCTTGCGCATAGGAGGCAAAGACCTTGATCATTATGCCAACTGGGCTCTGCAGCATGTCATATGTCAAGAAAGAAGAAATTATTGCAAGAAATATTAAAGTGTTATAGTAAATATGGATATAATAACACGATATTTAATTGTGACTTAAGACATAAAAAGCAAAAAGATCAGATAAGAAAATGTATCTTTCAGCTTTTCACCACAGCGGAACTCCAGTCCGCTAATGATTGGCAGTAGATTTTTACGTACCGAGTTGCCAGCCCTGACACACAACCTTCACGCATGTCTCCACACAGAAGACGCTTTAGCTGAGAATCGAACAGGACAACGTCTTACTGTGAGGCGACAACGCTACTGGACGAAATAATAAAATGTGGGAATTTAGAGATATGGAACTTAAATATATAGATGAGGAAGATTGAAAACAAAAAGATTACTTTTTGATATCTAAAACTGTAAGAACAGTGATAGAAGATGCAGTAGAAACTGGATTTTTGGATTGTTTGTGTAGATGTAGAGGAGACTAAAGAACATGTACAATTTGGAAAGGAATAAAGAGAATTAATGGAAAGGAGTGGAATGAGAAAAGTCAAAAAGATATAAAAAAATGTTATGGAAAGACCATTTGACTATGAGAGATTTTTATAATTGTTCAGAATAGTTGATATTGAAAGAGAACTATAAAAATGTATTTAATTTGGGATAAGAGGAAAGGCAAACAGATAAAAATAAGTATACGTGATTCAAAGATGGTTGCCATTCTGTGAACACTGCTGAACTACATCTCTGTATATACCCTGAGGAAATCTAAACTTTAAATTGATACTAGGAACTTTTTAACACTAAATCTTCGATAAAACAACTACAACTTCATCTAACTACCTTGTAGGAAGAAGAAAATCCGAAAAATAATACATTATTCAACAGGATTATAATAGATTAGCTGGCTCTGACAAGGAAATCAAACAAAGGCACCGTGTGCTCTATATACTTTATACTTCTGTACTGGAAAAAGATGTCAAAAGAGGAAAAAAAATATGGACACAACCACTACCAAAACAAAACTTTCAGAACTACGGTCACCGGAAAAAGATGTGATCTCTAAAAGGCAAAAAGTTACTAAACTACAAGAACAACAAAAGCCAGAGACTAAAACTAAATTAGAACAAGCACTAAATATTGAAGACATCAAAAACTGCCTTATTACCCATTCAAGAGGCTCTGAAAGAATTAACTAGCCAAATACAAACGTTTGGAAACTCTTGCAACCAACTACTTGAAAGAATGGAAAAATCTGAAGCTCGGATTTCTGAAAATGAAGACAAACTAGCCAAAAAAACAAGTATACATGATTCAGATATTCAGGCTATTCAAAGCAAAATCACTGACTTAGAAGCAAGATCCAGGAGAAATAACATCATTATTAGAGGAGTTCCAGAATCGGTGCAATATAATGACTTAATCCCATCTATAACACAAATATTTACAGTGATCTTAAATTACTCTGACATGGTAAAGCAAATCATTATTGAAAGGGCACACAGAGCTTTGAGAGAACAACAAGCTTCTAATACTCCAAGACCTGTATATGTTAAAATACTCAACTGCCAGGATGTTAACAGAATACTGGTAACTGTTAAAAAAGTGGTGTAAGTATCATGTGGAAAAACAACAAAATCTCTCTGGCTCAAGATTTACCTGTGCAAATCAGACAAGCAAGACGGTCCTTATCTCCTTACTGCAGATTTCTCATTGATAAACAGGTTAAATTTCAAATTAAATATCCTAATTCATTAACATTCACAGTAGATGGGATTAAATATTCTGTTTCTGCAAAAAATGAAGCAAAAATTACTTTTCTGAAGGTTTTTAAAAGTGTACCTGCTTCTGAGACTTGAACTGTATCTCCGTTGGGACTATCAGGCTGCCTGAGGTTGGATTTGCTGATTACTGTGGCTCGAGGTCTGGGTAATCCTTTGTCTTCTTTTGAAATGCTTTAGGCCTCTTCTGGATTAATAGGATTGTTGTTTTTTGCTGTTTTCGGCTACCTGTGATCGTTTTCCGAAGTTTTATGGATTCCACGAGCTGTCTGCGTCGACGAGAAGACAGGAAATGCCTTTAGGACTGTCCAGGGGGCAGATTTCGATGTGGCACTTCCGGAAGTTCATCTGTAATAGCGGTTCCCCCATCGCCAGTATTCTGCATGGTTTCTAGGCTTAGAAACCCGACAGGACTGGTTTTTAACCTTGTAAGGACATTGTAACATCAAGTAATGTACTGTTTCGTTAATTTAAGTACATAGGAACATTTTTAAACACTGGTTAGTTAGTTACTAATATGAACCCTGTCATATATGGTAGATTAAAAGGCTGTATGCAGTACTGTTAAATATAGAGGTTTTTAGTACATTTTGCAACTGTTTAATATATAATTTAACCTTTATACTTCTACTCGGGGGTGATAGCTATATATTGCATTTACATATTAGTTTATATGAGTAGAAAATAGCAATAGTTTATAATGTATAAATAAGGAAAATGTTTATTTAAAGGTATGTGTATTTTATATATGGTTATAACTTAGCTTTTTTCTATAATAGAAGGAAAACTTGTCCATTTGCTAAACTTGTATTTTTTCAAATGTTATTTTATGAGTATATAGGTGAGGTTTAGTATGTATATATAGCATGCTAATCATAATTACTAAAGTTTTGTTACAGTAATTTATATCTTTAATATGATTTCTTTTTTCAATGACAACTAATCCAAGATGTAGACAACAGTAGTGTTAGTTAGGGAATGTTTAGAATAGACTTTGTAATAGTTAGGTTAGTTAATATAGGTCTTTACTATAGGATGTGTTTAAAGTTTTATAAATTAAGATTTTTTTGTTTCTGTATTTCTTTGACCCTTTCAGTCTTCTATGTTATGCAAGACCTATTGTATGTCCTGGTCCGGGGTTAGAGTGGATAGGCACTGGTATAGGACGGGATGTCAAGAATGCTTCCAAATTATGTATGTTTTTCAAGCTATTTTACCTTTCCTTTTTGTTTTCCCTTTTAAACTTTTACTTTATAACAACTATTTGAATGTGGGAGGTGGACTCATGGAACGTTAAAGGACTCCAGAGCTTAAAGAAGAGGAAGTTAATTTTACACTTATTGTTGCAGGCTAAGGCGATGTTTATATTACTTCAAGAAACACATTTGACTAATGATCAATGGGTTGATATCCAAAAAAGAAAATGGATTAGAGAAGTAATAGCCTCAGAAGGTAAAACTAACAGTGCTAAGGCAGATAAAGATGGAAGATGGTGTTATGTTGTTCTTTTAGCTACCCAGTTTGATAAACCTATTTTATTGTTAAATGTTTATGCACCCTGTAATGACCAGCATCTATTCATAACATCGTTATATCCAATTTTGACACAATATGATAAATATTATATAATTATTGGAGGAGACTGGAATTCTCATCAGAATCCGAAGTTGGATAGATCTTGTCCACAAAGAGCATTTAATAAACAAGTGGTATCAGTATTAAATGATGTTAAGGAAGACTTTCAACTATATGATCCTACTCAGTATTTAAATACTTGTAATAGTATAAATAATTATACCTTTTATTCCACGTGTCATAAAATGTGGTCCAGAATAGATTTCTTTTTGATTTCAAGAGTAATGGTTAACCTGGGACCCTTAGTTATTACACATGCACGTTACTTGTCAGATCATTCAAAAATTTCATTAAGTTTTGCTAAAGATCCAATGGAGTCCCAGCGGCAAAGAGGTTTTAACTGGTCTCTTAACCCAAATTTGTTGAATAAGGAGGAAATACTGCATGAAATTATAGGTCATCTTAAAGAGTTATTAGATAGAGTAAAGAAACAACAAGGTGTACCTGACATTGATTAGGCGACAGTTAAAGCACAAATAAGAGGGATCTTTTTGCAAAAAGCTTCATACTATAAAAAAATACAAAATAGAGATATTCAAAAATTGGTAGCTAAAATTAAGACACTTGATCAAGAATTGATTCAAAATTTTAACACTCAAACAGAGGTGGAATTACTTAAATGTCAAAAAGATCTCTTCTTAATACAAAATAGCAACTTGACATTTCAGGAACATAGGATGTTAGTGAGGTATGCCAATCATGTGCAAACACCATCAAGGGCATTAGCTAGGATAATTAATCAGTCGAGAACAGCAGTACAAATTTCGGAAATACATTTTAGAAATGCAACTTATTTCAAAACCGAAGATATCATAAATGTTTTTGAGCAGATATATACTAGTATATATGGTGAGCACAGTGATTTATCCCCCTATAGATCTAGCAAGGAATTTTTACAAAATATTAAATTTCTGAGAATAGAGGACAGTATTCAAAGAGATTTGATTAAACCGATATCTGAAGAAGTGATATATACAATTCAGTATATGAAATCGCATAAGTCACCAGGTCCTGATGGTATGACGGTGGAATTCTATAAGAAATTTGACAATATCTTTGGCAAAATACTCTCACGTGTATTTAATTATATAATGAACAAAATTAATGATCCCCATCTCAATGCTTCAAAAACTATTTTTATACCTAAACCTAATTCTGATTCTCAAAACCCTGACAATTATAGACCAATTTCATTAATAAATGTAGATATGAAAATTTTAACCTCTATTATAGCTAATAGATTAAAAAAAGTTATGCATCATATCGTATCTAGGGAACACGCTGGTTTTATGGCAAATAGACAAACTAGTGATAATACACTTACATTACATACTTTAATAGCTTATGCTAACCAGAAGAACCTTAACATGTATGCGCTTATAGTTGATGCACAGAAAGCTTTTGACAGGGTTGATATAGACTTTTTGTTTGAAATTTTACCATATTTTAATACATCTCATGAGTTTGTTGAAGTCTTAAAAATTCTATATAGTAATCCTTACACCACATTGTATATAAATAGAAATTTTTCTAAAAGAATACCAATCAAAAATGGAACACGTCAGGGTTGTCCTCTGTCGCCTTTATTATTTAATATATATATCGAACCGTTATTCCCATACATTAAACAGAATATATACCACAATGCCCCACTAGTTTACGGAACAAAAATATCAATGGCAGCGTTCGCAGACTATCTGAATACTTATTGTACAACTCCAGTCTCAGATACTAAAAAGTTACTAAAAGCGATAGAGAATTTTTCAGAAGTTTCCAACTATAAAATTAATCTAAAAAAAACTAGTATTTTCCCATTGAGAACTCCCAAGCCCTTTTCACTGTTGCCTCTGGTGGGACAAATAATGTGTAAAGATAATATTAAATACTTGGGTATTGGCTTTGCTATGGATGATAAGGATTTTTATGTTACCAATATTAAAACAGTTTGGGATCAAATAGTATCTGATTTGGGGAGATGGTAGAATCTACGACTACCAGTATTATCAAAGGTATCAGTTATCAAAATGAATATATTACCACGATTATTATATATTTTCAGATCTGCTCAGGTAATAACTTCAAAAACATTTTTTAAACGAATTCACAAAGAATTAGCTAAATTTATTTGGGAGCCGAAGAAAACAAGGATCTCATATGAAAAATTAATGACTCCAAAACATAGAGGTGGATTGGAGTTACCAAATTTTGAAACTTACTATTTTATAGTAAATTCAAACAGGCTTCTAAGAATCGCTAATTATAATATAACTAGCACTAAATAGATTCCTACCTGGGTAGTTCTGAATTGTAAATATATTTTACATTTGAATATTAATCTTAAAGCCATACCCTTTTTAGGCAAAGAAACTTTGAAACTATATGGGTTAATGGATCACATTAAACTATATGTAACGTCCCTACAAACCTTATTTCAGTCATTAGATCTTGCTCAATATATGATGGCTTATCAACCCTTCCATAGAAACCCTAACCTGAGACTAAATAATAAATTAACTGATCTTAAAGAATTCCCCTTAATAATCAATTTAACTTTAATAGATATTTATACACTTCCTAAACTCTTGGCTAATCAGATAAGAAAAGAATTAAATTTACCTAAAAATTATCTCGTTATTGTAAGACAAATTAGGGAACTTTCTAGAAGTTACTTTAAAAATTTTAAACCCAGAGAAGAGAATATAATTAAATGCTTGAATTTGTGGCAAGCTCTCCAACAAGATATTAAATTTATAACAGCAGCAAATAATTTAATAAAGGAGTTTAAATTCCAAGATAAATTCTTGTGTCAAAATATTGGAAAGAGAAAATGCCAGAGGTATAAGACAGTCATATGATAAAAGCAATCGACTTGACTATAAAATCTATTTTTCTTCAAAAACTGATGTATACCCAGTTGATGATATGGAATAATGCGTATTATACACGCCTTAGCCTGCATAAATTTAATTCCAAAAATTCACCAGTTTGTCCATACTGCAAGGATCAATCTGTTGATCTTCTTATGCTCTGGAGTTGCAAATGCAAATACAAACTTTGGAACTCCCTTAAGATACAACTTCAGAAGATGGGTTACCAAAGTTCAATATTGTCATGGGAATTCATGATTTTACATATTCCCCAAAAAACTTTCTAAATCTCAATGTATTGTATTAATCAATATTTTCTTATTAATGAAGCTATACATAGCTACTAATTGGTTAGACCCATCCAAAACATCATGGAATAATTTTAGAGTATTAGCAATAAGGCATATAGTAGCTCAGAAACTACTTTTGAGCCAACATAATAAAAATATTAACAATCCAAAAATATGGGAACAAGTATTTAATATTGTATTAGCGTAACATCTTATATTTGAATTTAGCAAGAATTTCTACACTTTTAAGAGACTCTGTAACAGCAACATTTTATTACTCGAATTGATCTTAACCACTTTTATACTCTTTGTGTATAATTCAGTGTGTTACTTGGAAGCATTTATGTAAATATTGTATATATGTTATGGAGTTAGTGTTAGTTACATTAGTTGGTAGTTTTTTTAATTTTATGTATTTTAATTTTGTAAGGAATATAAGAAAACAATAAAAATTATTATTGGAAAAAAAAGTATACGTAAATGCAAAAATCTTTTTATAAAATCTGGAAAGGAACAAAAGGGAATATTTTAGAGAAGAAGAAATTTATCAAAAGAATCAGAAAAAAATGATCAATTTATATAAACAAAAATATTTTTACAGGGAAAAGAATTATCACCATATTTTAGTAAAAAAACTAAAGTAAGATAGTGGTATAATAAGAGAAATGAAAAAGGAAGCTGGAGAAATTGAATAAATGTAGTGTAGTATGTTAAAGAGATGATAAAAATTGAGAAATGAATAAAAATAAGTGGAGGGTGAAGCACTTTACAGAAATAAACAGAGAATAGGAAAAAACTAATTCTTATTATGGAGTTGGCAAAGGTAATTAAAGAAATAAATATTAAGTTCAAGTATCTGGACCAAATGGTATATGATATTTAACGTATAAGAATTTGATACAGTAGCAGAAATTTGGTAGAAATATTTAATGAATGGTTAAATTATGGTATCTCTTGTATAGAAATATAGGGGGTTCTGAGATTTATATGGGGGAAAAGAATGAAATTTTAAAAATTTGAGGCAAGTGATGTTTAACAATAGTGATTATAAAAAAAACAGGCTGGAGCAAATTCCACTGGAGTGTAGAGAGATCTCGGTTTTAGTTTGAGTGCTTTCATCGGAGTATATCACAGACTTCAGAAACAAATCTAAAATGTCACTCCCCTGTTTAAATATCCCTCCAAAAACACATTCACTTGACCAAAGCAACCAATCAATAAGCAACCTGAGTTAAATTCACATATCAAACATTTGTAAAAAATGTAGCCATCTAAACATTCCCAAGCACAAAGTCTAAAATACAACCCCCCCAAAAGTATGTCACAGTAAGTAAGAACATAACTTTAAAACACTTGAAATGGACACTGTCATTTATCAATTATCTCATATGTTGATTATTTAAATAAAATGCATATTTTTTTTGTGAAGGTGAATTATATGAAAAAACTTCTTTGAATATGGTATATATCTCTTATGCTAAAATTGAATGGGTGCTCCAGGACAAGCTTGATCAGGGCCAAATAACAGTAGATGAATGGAAGTTCTTGGATGTTAAATTTCCCACTGTACCTTCTGTATTTGGTCTCCCCAAAATTTACAAAGATATGAAGGACCCCCCCCCCAATTAGTCCAGTTGTGAATGCCTATAATTCTAAAACACATCCTTTGGCTGGATATGTAGATATGAAATTGAAAATGTGTTGAACGAATACGGAAACATTTGTAAAGATTCATGGGATTTTTTTAGAAAAGTTGAGAAAATTAAATTATAGTGATGACTTCATTTTATGTACAATTGATGTGGTGAATTTATTCAGTGTGATTCCCCACGATACTGGCCTGGATTGATTCCATGAATTTTTGCTAGAGTCTAATAAATTTTCCAATAGTGTTGTTAATAATTTAGACACTTGTATGGAACAAGTGCTAAAAAAAAATGTCTTTATTAGTGGGCAATACTTCCTGCAAAAGAAGGGGTGGCTATGGGGTCAGTGTGTGCCCCCATTTTTGAAAATATAGTTATGTTGCAATGGGAGAAGAAATGTGTGTTTAGCCACTTTGATACACCCCCCCGTGGGAACTCTACATGCGGTTTCTGGATGACATATTTATTGTATGGAAAAGATCTGAGGGTGAACTTCAGTTTTTTTATTGATTATTTGAATCAAACCACATTTTTTTTTCAGATTCACCTCTCAGTGGAGCCATGCCAGTATTCCCTATTTGATTGTACAACTTTCGAAAGATAGGTGTAAGCAGAGACTTGTTAGTAGCATCTATAGAAAACCAACTTTTTTAAAACAGTCTCTTACATTATAATAGCTGCCACCTGGGGCATCGAAAGAGGGGGGTAGTGAAGGGGCAACTGGTATGGCTCACTAGAATGGTTACTGATGACACATTTAGAAGGGAAGCTGGAATTCTCATGGACATTCTCATGGACACGTTAACATCTAGAGGTTACCCACTGAATATGTTACAGGGAATAAATCAGGAAGTTGAGCAGAAAAAAAATGGGCAATATATGTACCCTTACATTTGAATAATACCAATGAGAGAGTGGGTTCTGTGACTATAGATAGATCTAACCAAAAGGAATTCTCTCATGCCTTTGTTACTATGTATACAATTGACTGTTCCCACATTTTTGAGATTTTGAGAAAAAAATTGGAATATTTGTATTTACTTTGATGGTTTTCCAGATGTATTAGTACCCCCTACCTAAGATGGTCTATAAAAAAGGTAGATCTCTTAAGAATTTTTTAAAACTAGGTAATAATGAACATGTACCAGACACTAGCAGGAAAAGTAGGACATATAAATGTGTTTTTTGCAAACAATGCAAATATATTATGATACAAGATAAAATTGTTAACAATGTGCAAGTGTGCATTACATTTTTGTGTAATTGTAACATGGTAGGAATTATTTATTTGGCCCAATGTATGCAATGACCATGTTTTTAGTAGGCAAAACCCAGAGAAAGTTAAATGAAAGGATATATGAACATGTTTTGGACATAAGGAAATGTAATTCCAAAAAGTGCTTTGGCAAAACATGTGCTCACTAACCCAAGTCCCTTATTTTGATTTTATGGGTTTGGATGTTGTAGTTACAAATATGAGAGGTGGTCCCTGGAATGATCTCATTAAATTAAAGGAACTCTGAAAAGGTTAAATGCACGTTTATATCCTAGACTAAATGAGAGTGCATATATTTTAAGGAAAAAGTACATCTAATATATACAATATGGGTGGGAAAAGTATCATACATAGAGTATATGATACCAAAAGAATTGGAGAATTTTCTTGAAATCATTAGATTCATATGTGGTGCTAGGTTAAATCCAGCTGAGGAGTATTATATGTAGATAATGAGGTTGGGGGGTGGGTTTACTGAACCTGATAGTATATGAAGCTTTATTGAACCTTTACAAGGTATTAAAATGGATAAATGGTAATGAAGATAAGTTAGTAATAAGAACGTTTAAGAAAAATATGAAAGTGAATGGAAATTTATGAAACTGAATAAAAGGGAGAGTGAATGGAGAAGTGAAGAAATAATGATGTAGTAAGAAAATGTAAAATTGTGGAAATTATGTATAGATGGGATAGCAAAATATAGGAAAATGTAGTTTAAAAATATAATGTAAAATTGTGTGAAAATTGTGAGGACATCTAACAGAAGATGACTAAATTTGCAGATGACTGCAAATTAGGAGCAGTCATTGAATCTCACACTGAGACAAATATTCTCCAGGAGGCGCTGACACAGCCAAACAACTGGTGTCAGAGCTGTGGACTAAAAATGAATGCCATGAAATGCATTATAGTATCCTTTGGGAAATCATCCGTCCCTGATGACTATAATTTTGACAAAAGACCCCTTAGAGTTGACCCCGTAGTCAGGGACTTAGGGACACACACAGATAGTAATCTAGCCTTTGACCATATTAATCTAGCCTTTGACCATAGTAATCTAGCCTTTGACCATAGTAATCTAGCCTTTGACCATCGTGTCTACAGTGGTGAGGAAGTCATTCTGTGTTGCGCAACTTATAAACAAAGGTATGGCATCCAAGTCCAAGGAAGTCATTGTTCCACTGTATTCTGCATTCATCAGATATATCATTGAGTACAATGCCCCCTTTGGTATGTACCTAACCAGGCATGTGCTACAACTAGAATGTCCACAGAGGTTCCTCACTAAAAGAATACAGAGCATAGGGAATATGCCCTATGCAGACCATCTCAAGGCCCTATCCCTGTATTCTGTCTCCTACAGGCTTTTGAGGGGGGAGATCTATGCCTGGCATACAGGGTATTGTCAGACCCCACACTGATGGACCTACTGTATATCCGCAAAACAAACCGTATCAGAATTACCCATTCTAAAGACTTGAACCTTGCCTGTGATATAAATAGGACCTGCTGGAAAGATAGGTGTGTATCCCAGAGACTACCCTGTCTATGGAACAGTCTCCCCATCCATGTGAAGCAGAGTTCCTCCCTAATTCAATTCAAGTTCAACTTGGACAATTGGATGGGAAACTGGAAATTCATCCTTGGTTTGGCATCTATGTCTCTGATGCAAACAGGTAACCTGTAAATAGTTTATCTCCCGGGTCCATGCTTGCACTTATCAAGGGTATCAGAACTCGTCAGAAATTATGGGATGCATGGCTAGTCTTAAAAAGGCCCTTGTGGTCGTTAGCCTAGTAAACACCTATGAATGTATAAGAATAAGTAAAAGCCATAAAACAAAGAATCAAATGGTGTGTGAAGAATGTTGTATGTCAAGATTTTTATGAGGTTAAAAATTAACAAGTTACAAGGGAAAAGAAATATACCTTATAAAAAAGTAAATAAACGGACATGTTTTTGTGGTGAATTAGAAACAGCAAAGCATGTTTTCTTAACATGTAAAAGTTAGAAAATAACATATTGAGAGAATTAAGAGATTATAAACAGATAAATACGGGTATAATTCAATACGAGTATATTTCCATATGGATTCAGTGGGAAGTATAGTCAGAAATATATTGGTAATTTTTATAGAAACATTTTGTATTTTATGGATAATAAGGAATGAAAGACTGATATTGTTTAATGGAAAATGGATATTATCAAATGTAATGTGGAAAATCAAATGGTGGTTATGGAAAACAAAGTGGGGGGGGGGTCTATAGAAATGTAATTGTTTTTGTTGGTGATGGAAGAATGTACATTGTATCTAGTTGTGTAATAAAGAACCTGTATTCTTTTGATAAGTGCTGTGTGGACTTTTACATTCATGTGACCTATCACCAACTCAGGGAGGTGGGCTTCAGTCTAACGTTCATTTGAAGGACTGATGTGCACTACGTAAACACATAGTTCATGTCCAAACCTGAAATTCCGCAAAGTGTGATCTGTATTTACATATTTAGAGGGTTGGTTGCAGGAGACATTGAGAAATCTAACACAGCATTGAAGACAAAAGGGTTTGCATGATCAGTCAAATAGAAATGAAAGCTTATGGGCCAGTGAGTTTGAGTTAAATATATTTATAATGCAGAGAATACAATGCTGTTTCATTGATGTATAGAAAAGCCTGTACAGCTGATCAAAAGTCAGCTGTACCTGCTTTTCCTGAGTATGGTTGCGGTACAGCAAGAAGTGCCCTTTCCCCATTATAGTGTTATTCTGAGTTGATACATTTAGCAGAGGATATGGGGGATGTGTAGGGAGGCTTGCCCCCTGCAAAAAAAAGATTTTTTGTTTTATTTTTTCAATATTTTCAGGATTGACCATTTGTGTTTGATCTTTTGTGGTTTGGTATTATATTTTCTTACACACACACACACACACACACACACACACACACACACACACACACACACATACTTCTTCTAAATAAGATTTAGAATGTTCTGTAGCATTACTGAAGTACATCAGAATGCATATGAAATCTCTGGATGCAGTGTTAGTAAAGATGGATATGCCTGTCATGATGGACACAGCTGAGACCATTAGAAGCTAATTCTGATCCTGAAAGCAGTCCCCACCACCCCCATTTAGACCTGTTCAGTGCTGAGACTACAAGCAGTTCTCCAGTTAATAATATGAAAAATAGCTGACTGAAAATCTGTATTGTTTTTTCAGTATTGTTACAAAATGCAAAACATTCAGAGCACTTTACTTCATTATATTGATCTATTAGCAACAAAGAGATAAAAGCATTTTCCATAATTGAAAACAATGTTCATGATCTGTTGAAAGATGACATAATGGACATGGCTGCTTCCTGTATGGATATTGAAATCTTTTAAATGCTGCAGAGTACACAAATAGCTTGTGTATCTTTTGCCACTCTGCCTGACCCATTGTATGGTTTTTGAGCATATGATTTCATTTCATCTGCTTCTCGTTTGATCACAATGTGCTGAAAATGAATAATGCATGGCACAAGAAGAATGTGAAATAAAATTTGATGAGAGCGGCACTAAACCACAATGTCTCCACCCAAGTGCATCATCCTTGAGTGTGTGTGCAATGGAAGTCTATAATGCTTACCTTTCCCAATAGATTAATGTTTGTGTGGAAACCTAAGCAAATATATTTCATCAGTGAACGCAGTATGATTTGTAAAAGTAGTCAAATGTTTTAGTATTTTGATGTGGATACTCATTTTTCCCTTCTAAACTATTCTTCCTCACCTTCCAGTGATGCATTTTTCTTGATTTTTTTTTCAGCACCTCCTTACCTACCTGTCTTGCAGCACAAAAGAAATAATTCAAGAAATGATTTCACTGTGGAGTACTAAGGATGTTAAGGAAACTATTCCACAACTTTTTCTAAGTAGCAATTTAATTAAGTTCATAGTTTCACTCAACATAAGTACAAGGTTTTTTAATGTTTTAGTTTCTTATTGTCTGTGATTGTGCTATGTACCTGCTTTCATGAGCATGTCTGAGATTGTATCTGTAATTCATGTAGTGCAAGCACGACCGCCTTGCACTATGTTTAAGGAAGCATCAGTCTACCTTTTTACTACCGATAGTTTACCTGCATTAAACACCGTCATGTTAGCATACAAATGTCCAGTAATAATTATCTCTTACCCTGCCTTTCATATTTTATTTTTTGTAATGTATCTACTTCTTTATGTTTTTTTAACTACACAGGTCCCCCTACAGCTTGTCAGTCATATTCTCCCTCACTGATTGACACTTTTTCTCTGACTGCTGCCATAGTAAGGATGAGAACCATTTGATGGCAGCTGATAGTCTTTTGAGTTATTTGGACAGAAACATCTTTGGCTCAGTGGTGAAAGATAAGTGCTAAATTAAGGGGTTTCAATAATGCTTCCCTTGGTGGGTCTGTCTCCCCACACACTCATTTTTCCCATCTGCAATAACAGAGTGTTATATGCCAGACCAAAAGCACCTCATCTTTTCAGAACATTCCTGCTGCTGCACTGTCTTTCATCTCCATTAGAGAAGGTACTGTGTAGTGATCTGGTCACTTCCTTCACCTGCTGTGGATAGATGACTATGAGGACGCACTGTTGCCGTTCCCATGGATTTCTTCAAACTCCAGACTCTGAATGCATCTGGGTCTTCTTGCGTAGAATCAGTGCACTGTTGCTCTTATAAAAATCCTCAGCATATTTTATGGGTCTTCTTGCGTAGAATCAGTGCACTGTTGCTCTTATAAAAATCCTCAGCATATTTTATGTTCTGTGCCCCTTTAAAGCTTTTAGTGAAAATAGAATAATAGAATGGGGAACTATTGACACAGAGGTCAAACCTTTTCTTTCCAGGATCTCTAGCCACAATGAAAATACTGAGAGGGTTGATGCAAAGAAGCTGCATGCAGAAGAGTCCTGTAAAAAGAAGAAGAAAAAAAAACATTTAATGATTAATTTAGCTAAATCCATGTTTCATGCAGAATTGCAGAACAGAGTAAAAGTGTAGAATTATTTGGATCACATATTGTGGACAGTAGGTCAAAAATGTATTATGGGAAAAAATACAGGGAGCTTGGCTGGACAGAGCAGAGGCCTTACAAGATTTGTAGTTTATAGGCTCATAGGTGTTTACAAGGCTAATGACCATCCAGGCCTTTATAAGCCTAGCTGTGCAACCCGCCCCAGTTGTGTACACTTAAAAGATTGTTTTCATGGTATAAACTTTGTGCAGTCTAATACCATCATTTACTGTTTTGGCACAGTGCAGTTCTGGAAAATCTAAGTCATAAGTATTGGCATAAAACAAATTAAGACAATTGTTAATTCAAATCATAAGCATGTTACTTTTTCAAGATTTTGTGGCCCACCCTGCCCCAGTCTTCAAGCCCTTTCCCCACTATGCTGTTTCATTCATACCACCATAACTATAGCTTAGAGAACCAGATGTGCATTAGTGGCTTAATTTCTATGATGTTCTTCGTGTTTCTCTGTTGCAGTCATTACATTTGGGTAATCTGCTGGCAGGTTGCCCTCAGTCGGCCTGAATTCCAAAGTCTTGGGTCCTGCGTCGGTTGCTGTCTCCTTCCATGACGTCAGGTCATCAGGGATATAAAACATGCAGCCGACACCATTTTCTTTAGTCTTTATTGCCACGCAGTGCCCGAAGCGGAAGCATTTCGCAAGTGCCAGTCTCAGGCGACTCCTGAAATATTCGAGTTTGAGTTTCAGAACCGAAGTCTTCACTAAAGCTAAGTACCCCGTTGGGGAAACTTTTTTTTCTTGCTCCATACCGATGTCAGAAAAAGTTAATAATTGTATTACTTGTGGGAAGCAAATACCTCATAAGGATATGCATTTATACTGTATTCCTTGCCTAGACCCAGATCACAATTTGCCTGGCTATCGGTTTTGTGATAGATTTAACCAACGCACTATTAAGCGTTGGTATATCTTTGCCTCAAAGTATTTTGGAAACTGATTTAACTACCCAGAAATGTCGTCGGATAGCAATCGGACTACTGGAGTACATAAAAAACGCAAAGAAAAGGACAGAGAGAGACAATCGAGGTCCAAAACCGATGACGAAGCTTCTCCTAAGCCAGTCGCCGGTTCGCCGGTACTCAGGCGCTTTCGCAGCCCCTGATACCCACTGCTTTCGAGTAGCAGGCCCCTACCGACACCCATGTGGAGTTCGGCATGCCGCGAGATACTCAAAGTATTGGACCCACGGATGTATCTCCCTCGGATGGGTCCGGAGCCGCTGAGCAGGCACCGGCTTCTGAGGGTGTTTTTAGGCCTCGACATTTGTATATCATTATTATGGCTTCATAGGTTCATAGGTAGGTACTAGGCTATCGGCCCAAGGGCCTATGCAAGCCTAGCCAACAAGGTTCCCTGGCTTACGCCACCCAAGAAAGTTATTTTCCTGTGCCACTGACGAGCAGAGACACAGAAGGGTTGGGAGGGTGGCCTAATGGTTAAGGTGTTTGCCTTACAAACACAAGGTGCAGGGTTTGAGTCTCACAAGGGATAATTGGCTAGGCTTAAAATGGCTCGTAAGAGCAGTTAGCTTAGTACTAACCTATGAACCTAAGAAGTGATCCCGGGGTGTATTTCCTATTTCCCATCCACTCATCAAGATTTTTCTTGAAGAGTGCTAATGAAGAACTTTGCTTGACATAGATGGGCAGCCAACAGCAAAAAACCATACCCCCTCTGACAGAGATTCAAGGGCACTGGACAGATGGGGGGAAAAAGGTTTATACATCTGCAATCTTGGCAGTTAGGGCCTTAAACTGTCAATTTCATATACTCAAGTATCAACAACATGTTATGGGATTGCTGAAAAAAAAATGATGTTGATTTCTGAATGTGCAGAAAATAAAGAATTGCAGGAATTATTGCATGCAGCTGAACAGGTTGGAAAGCATACTTTGCAATGTGGTTTTGATTCCTTAGAGGTCTCCTGCAGGGCCGCAGTTACTGGGTCTGTGATTAGGAGGCATGCCTGGCTAAAGAAACAAAATTTGCCTGATCATGTTAAAGCTAAATTGCTAGATGCACCTTTCCGCATGATACTCTTTGGTATTAAGGCAGAAGAGGTTTTAAAGAAAATGGAAGACAAATCTAAGTCTATGCAAACTGTAAAATACTTCTTAAAAGTGCAGCCACCGAGATTCAGTAGACACTGGCTTACAAAAAAATTGGTCCTTTCCTGTGTCAGACAGAGCTCAAAGGGGCAAATCCAGATGCCCTAAAGTTTCCAGATACCAGGCCCAAGATTTATACAGGTCAAAGCAACGGGGCGCTTCTACCTCCAAGTCTGGAGGAGATAAAGCGCAAACCTACAGAAAACAGTCCCAATGACTTCTCTCTGCCTACACCAAGCATTTATCTTTTGGCAGCACCCTTAGGGGGAAAATTAGCACTTTTTGCTCAAAATTGGCAGTTAATAACCCAGGACAAGTGAGTGCTAAGCATAGTATCACAGGGATAAAGATTCCATTTCCATACTCTGCCAATGGCAAACGGTTGGCCAGATCTGCCAAAAAATCAATGGGCAGAGGCACAGAAACAGGTTATGTCCCTCATGGATATGGGGGCCATTCAGCCAGTACCAGAACAGGAAAAAGGACAAGGTTTTTTCTCAAGACTGTTCTTGGTAACCAGAAAGGACAAGGCCTGGCGGTCAATACTGGATTTATCGATTTTGAACACATACCTGGACATTCTAAAATTCAAAATGCTGACTTTATACTAGCTTTTGCCCATGCTGGGCAAGAATGCTTGGCTGGTGACATTAGACCTAAAAGAGGCATACCTGCATGCCCCAATAAGACAATAGTGCAGAAGATGCCTCGGATTCAAGGCTGGCTTAATGCATTACCAATTCTCTGCACTGCCCTTTGGCTTATCTACTGCACCCAGGGTCTTTACAAAGTGCCTGGCACCAATAATTGCATTTTGCAAACAAAGAAATATACAAATATATCCTTACTTAGACGACTGTCTCATTCAAGCAGAGAACAAGGACTTTCTTCTTCGACACCTGGCATTTGTGAAAAGGCTTCTAACATGCCTAGGGTACACAATAAATGAAAAGAAATCACAACTGGTACCTTCTCAAAAGATAACATTCCTGGGTGCAAGCTTGAATACAATTGCCCAAATGGCTTTACCTCATGCCAGACAAGCAAAGGCAACTGACTACTTACTTCAAACTGGTGGCAACAAAAACCCAGTTAACTGCAAGACAAATTCTGCAGGTTTTGGGCTTCATGGCATCCTGCATCCTGCATCCTTCTGATTCCATATGCAAGACTGCATATGAGGAAACTTCATTGGTACCTAAAAAGTTTATGGAGTCAACATTGTTACAGTCTGGAAACGATGATTCCTCTCATTCCCTGCCTACAACAGGAGTTTCTATGGTGGGCAAAGGCATGTCACCAAAACATGGGACGGCCCTTCACTCTACCCCCTGCCAACCAAACCTTAACAGACACATCAGATTATGCCTGGGGGGCCCACATGGCGGGAAGATGCATTGAGGGCATATGGACCCCAAAACAAGTGCATCTACATATCAACCAGAAAGAGATGCTAGCTGTTCAAAATGCCCTAACAGCCTTCAAGGACTTACTTCATCCAGGACAACTACTGATAAAGACGGACAACACCACGGTCATGTGGTATGTAAACAAGCAGGGGGGCACACACTCTTACCCCCATTGCAGATTAGCCATGGCACTGTGGGACACAGCTTTGCCTTATCAAATACATCTTCAAGCTCAATTCCTGCCAGGAAAACAAAACACTCTGGCAGACAATTTAAGCAGAAACCTTATGGGTCCTCATGAGTGGAAACTAGATCCACAAGTCTTCAGCATGATAACAAAGAAATGGGGGAGCCCAGACATAGATCTATTTGCCTCTCCTCAAAATTATCAATTGAAAAGATTCTGCACAAGGACTTATCACAGACAAGCATGGAAAGTGGACACCCTAACCTTCAGTTGGAAAAACCTATCAGTTTATGCCTTTCCTCCACTGCCGCTTCTTCCCAAGGTCCTCCTAAAAGTCAGACAAGAGAAACCAAAGATGATACTAATTGCTCCGGACTGGCCCCGCCAATACTGGTACCCAATCCTAAGGAACTTGTCTCAATACCCAGCTTGGACCTTACCTCAAAGACCAACTACTGTCCCAGCAAAACAGTCAGATCCTGCACAATCAACTCCAGGCACTGAACCTGGCAACATGGCTGATCATGTAGTTATACAAACAAAAGCTGTGATGGATGTCATTTTGGAAGCCAGAAGGCCTAGTACCAGAAAATCTTATGCTGGTAAATGGAAGAGATTCTGTGCTTGGAATCAAGCACAAGGAACTGATACAGCAGAACCAAGTATTCCTCAGATATTACAATACTTAACTGAGATGCTGGACAAACGCCCATCTTTCTCATAAATTAAAATCCATGCCTCTGCCATTTCGGCTCATTACAATACAGAGCCACCAATCTTTTCTCATCCTTTACTAAAGCAGTATCTTAGAGGAGCCAAAAATTTAAGACCTCCAAGATGATCACCAGTACCTGAATGGGACCTCAGTTATGTGTTGGAAAAGCTCACCCTGCCTCCATTTGAACCAGCTGCTACCGCTTATATAAAGTTTTTATCATGGAAAACAGCTCTGCTACTAGCAATTACTTCAGCAAGAAGAGTTTCAGAGCTACAGGCCCTCATGGCTGTGGAGCCTTTTATCATATTTCACCCAGACAGGATGTCTGAGGACAAATCCTACATTTATGCCTAAGGTGGTTTCCAGTGTGGCTCTTAACCAAACTATTCATCTGCCAAACTTTTATCCAAATCCGCAGAACAAGGGGGAGAGAATTCTGCATTCTTTGGACGTACACAGACAGCTAAGATTCTACTTGAGCAGCACTAAAGCTCTAAGAAAAACTGAGCAATTACTAGTGACATATGCTGCAGGATCAGAAGAAAAGGCCATTTCAAAGCAGACTATTTCAAAGTGGATAAGCCACTGCATTTGTTTCTGCTATTTACACCATGGTAAACCTGTGCCCAAGGGCATTAGGTTTCATTCCACCAGAGCTGCAGCTACTTCAGCAGCCTTTCTCAGAGGAGTACCAACCAAGGACATTCTAGAGACTGTTACCTGGTTCTGTTCACACCTTTACAAAGCATTATCATTTGCCTCTCTACTCTGTCCAAGGCAGGCTTTGCCACTGCAGTTCTGCAGGGCCTTATGGCCGCACCTAATGCTGTTTAGCTCCAGCCTCCCAACCATAGCTTTGGGATTCTACCCAAATGTAATGACTGCAACAGTGATAACACGAAGAACATGGTACGGTTGTGAATACTTACCATAAATGTAGATGTTTAGAGTGCATTCACTGTTGCAGTCCAGGTTACCCTCCCGCCATCCCCCTTTCATTCTGGAGTTTATCTCTCCTTCTCTATCTTCCACAACGTATGTGGTGTATTTGCTTGTAGATGAAGGTAAAGTTTATATTGATGCATGTGTATATGTGTGTGTGTGTGTGTGTGTGTGTATATATATATATGTATATGTATGTGTATGTATGTATGTATATATATATATATATATATATATATATATATATATATATATATATATATATGGTTCTAGGTTATAACACCGACAGCACACAACATCGACAACAACATCACCGACACCACATCATCGACAGCTCACAAACACGACACCACACACACTCAACACATCATCACAACAACCAATAAACAAAACAAATTCCCTGACCAAAAACCACACACACAACACAAGCACACCTAAATCCTAACAAACAAACACTAAACCTTACATACACAACTATCCACTACCCTAACCGAAACCCTAACCCTAAGGTCCGTCACTATCGCACTAACCTAACCCGCCCCTGAGCCTAACTCACTTAACCCGCCCCTAACCCAAACAAAGTCACTACTGCACCCTTACCTAACTCGCGCCCTAACCCTAACTCACTTAACGCGCCCTAACCCAAAACATTCACTACTGCACCCTTACCTAACTTCGGCCTAACCCTAACTCACTTAACCCGCCCTAACCCAAAACAGTCACTACTGCACCTTACCTAACTTCGCCTAACCCTAACTCACTTAACCCACCCTACCCTACAGACCGCCAACATCGCACACTTACCTTACTCGCACCCTAATGTCCGTCACTACCGCATACTTACACATCCTTTCCCCATCTCGGTGTTCTCCGCGTCGGTGTTTTCATCCGTCGATCTTCTCGCGTCGGTGATTTCGCTGTCGGTCTTCCCATCTGTCGACGTTATAACCTAGACCCATATATATATATATATATATATATATATATATATATATATATGTGTGTATATATATATCTATATATTTTTTTTTGCTACCTTTTTGGGGGCACCTGACAACTGGGGCAAGAAAAACTAAAGAAAATGGCGTCTGCTGCATGTTTTATACCCCTGACGACCTGACGTCATGGAAGAGGAGACAGCAACCGACGCAGGATCCAAGACTTTGGAATTCAGGCCGACTGAGGGCAACCTGCCAGCAGATTACCCAAATGTAATGACTGCAACAGTGAATACACTCTAACATCTACATTTATGGTAAGTGTACACAACTGTACTTTATGCTGTCCCTACAGATCCCTCCATGCATGGAGTACAGTGATGCAAGTGCAAAACTTGTCCACAGACATTATGCTGGCATGTTCCTCATACTTTGTGGTGGGGCTTGAGTCTGCAGTCTGCACTAGGTTTAAAGTCTACAGGAAGACCCCTAGAGATAGACGAGCCAGCAAAGTAACTTCCATTCCCATCCCCAGCTGATTACAAGGCTTGTTAATTGAACCCAGATTTCTTGGATCCTATTCAGAGCTCTGTTACTCTGTGCCATGGAGCTAGCATACCATATGGGATGACATGATCGACAAATCACGATGCTTTGCCAGGGATGGCCTGCACCTGTCACCCTTGGGATTCCAGATACTGGCTAAGGCTCTTGCCACCCCTATAGTGCCTTTTTTAGGCAAGGTTCAAATGACAAATTCACCACCATAACAGGTACAAGCAAGCAAAATTTGAGGGTAATCCTACTTAATGCTAGAAGTCTAAAGCTCAAAGTGCAGTCACTCGAGGCACTCCTTAAAATGGAGAACATCGACATCCGTGCAGTGACAGAGACCTGGTTCAAGGCTCCAGAGAGCACCCCTGCATTACCAGACTATAATTCATACCACACTTTTCGACCACCTAACCTGGAAAGGAATACTAAAGGCAGGGGCGTGTCCATATTCATTGAGGATATCCACACCTCCAGGCTAGTTGCTCAGCATAATGCGTCCGAGATTATCCAAGTGCCACTAACTCTGGGCAAGACCACAATCCAAATTGTAGCTTGCTACAGATCCCCCACCATGCCCCAGGATTCCCACTCCTCATTTCTTGATGCACTGGAAAATATTAGGGTACAACCTAACACCCTAATAATGGGCGATTTCAACTACCCCACCATTAACTGGGAAAGCTACTCGTGTACCAACTCTTGTGCTCAATGTTTTCTGAAATTCATATATTCCAATGCCTTGGATCTACTTATCCACAAACCCACCAGGGGCATCAATATCCTAGACCTGGTCATTACCAACATGGGCAATGTTCCACACCAGAGGTCAATTCCTCGGTCAGATCCGACCACAAGCTAGTCAACCTAGACATCCACATCCCACCCCCACCCCTTCATTAGAGAAACCACCGTAAAAATTTTCTCCAAAGCCAACTTCACGCTTCTTAAGACAGAAGTGGCAAACTTCACTACACCCATGCTGACGGACAATAGAGGTATGACTGCTGAATCCTAAACAAATGCACTTTATAAGCACTGACACGAGTGCATGGATCATGCAATCCCTAACAGAACCAAGATGCTATCCTCCAAAAAAAGGAAGCCAATCAGGTGGTCCTCTGCCATAAACAAACTCTACAGCAGAAGAAACAAACTGTTTAAAAAAAAAAAAAAAAAAGAGTAAAATCCCATGATTGGAGGAACTCCGTGGTCAGCCTCAGTAAGAAGCTGAGATCCCTCATAAAATCCTCCAAAGCTAGTTACGAAAACAAAATCGCCACTGATTGTAAAGATGACCACAAATCATTCTATAGCTATGTCAAGAATCTCAATGGCAACACTCAGATCTGCTCTGAGTTACAGCACAATGGCACTAAATATACAGAACCAACTGATATTGCCAACATCCTGGCAGATCGGTTCAGTGCTAACTTTACCCCTGTCTCACCCCCTAAAGGGCCCATCTCTATACCAGAAGAATGCAAACTTCCGGCAATCACGGCTGCACAGGTAAAAAACTCACTCTCCAAAGCCAAGAACACAGAATCCATGAGACCTGACAACATCCCAGGCTGCGTTCTACACGAACTACAGAATGAACTGGCACCCCACCTAAGTACCATGTTCAATCATAGCCTCACCTCTGGTTTTGTGCTCACTGAATGGTGCACAGCAACGGTTATCCCACTCCACAAAGGTGGAGCTACCACGGACTCCGGGAACTACTGCCCCATTAGCCTGACGAGTCTGGTCTGCAAGGCTATGGAACGTATCATCATGGAACTTACAATGACATTGGTAATCTCCAAACTCTGGACCCTACCTAGTTTGGGTTTGTAAAAGGCAGATCATGTCTCCTAAACTTGATAGACGTTTTTTGAAGCAGTCACCAAAGCTGTAGATGTAGGTAAGGTGGTTCACCCAGCCTGCCTAGATCTCGCCAAGGCTTTCGACACCATCCCCCACTCTGGAATTATAGATAAACTCACTAAACTAGGTATAAATCCCTATGTCACAAGATGGGTTTCCAACTGGCTCACTGACAGAACCCACACTGTGAAAGTAGCAGACTCTAAATCCAATTTCAGACCAGTGACAAGTGGAGTACCACAAGGTTCAGTCCTGGGTCCTCTCCTGTTTGGTATCCACTTCTCTGAAGTGTAGGCTAACACAGAATGTCTTTGGCTAACAAAGTTCGCAGATGACTGCAAACTAGGAGCCATAATCAAAACTCCTAACGATGTGGACATCTTACAAAAGGGCCTCACTGAGACAGATGCCTGGTGTCAAAACCATGGCCTCAAGCTCAATGCCAAAAAGTGCATTGTCATACCTTTTGGTAAAAACTCTGTAAAAACTCTGTACCCATGAAGTTCCACATAGGCAGTAGTCTACTTAACACCGAAAGTGTGATAAGAGACCTTGGGACGCAGGTGGACAGTAGTCTCTCCTTTGATAATCACATCACTACAGTAGTCGGGAAATCCTTCTACAATGGCATACCTCATCACAAAAGGTTTCTCATCCAGGAAAAAAGAGGTCATTGTTCCCCTCTACTCATCACTCGTTAGACCCATTATAGAGTACAATGCCCCTTTTGGTATGTACCTCCCAAGACATGTACAACAACGGGAAAGGCCACAGAAATACCCCACAAAAGAGGATTACTGGCCTCAAACATATGCCCTACACAGACAGTCTAAAAAAACACCAGCTTTACTCTGTCGCATATCACCTACTCAGAGGCGATCTCCGCCTAACATACATAGCTATGTCAAACCCAGAACTGCTGGACATGCTCCAATTAAAGAAATCCCAATCCCTCTGAGCTACACACTCTAGGGACCTAAACCTTGTCACCACAATAAACAGAACATGCTGGAGAGATAGATTCCTGTCCCAGAGACTTCCCATACTCTGGAACAAACTACCTATCTTTATCAAACAAAGCTCCTCATTAGCACTCTTCAAGGAAACTCTTGATTGGATGGGAGATAGGAAATTCACCCCGTGGATCATTTCTGTGGCTCTGCTTGACAGGGGCATAGGAAAATAATTTCCTTGGGTGGCAAAAGCCAGGGTACCGTTTGACTAGGCGTATATAAGCCCTAGGGCCAATAGCCTAGTACCTACCTATGAACCTATATTATATTTCATGGGTGCATTAGGCAAAAATAAGGAGGTTTGTAATCCTGCTAAAGGGCTATGCTTTCTTCTGCGTGTTCTGTTGTGTAGGAAATTGTTAAACCTAACCTTTTAGTTCCATCTCTTCCAGAAGAGGGAAGTCTTTGTCATGTTTTTATGCATTTATTGTGTATTATTTTGTTCTTTTTAAGAGCTGCAGGGGTGCAGCGGTAGTGTTATTGCCTCACGGTAAGAGGTTCTCCTGTTCGATTCTCAGCTGGAGTGCCTTCTGTGTGGAGTCTGCTTGACCTCCCCGCGGTCGATTGGCATTCGAAAGACATGCATTAATGGGCGTGCCTTCGCTGAAGGTTAGGCATTGGGCTGGCAACTCGGCACCATAAAAATCTACTGCCAATCATTAGCAGACCGGAGTTCTGCTGTGGTGACCCCTAACCGAGAAAAGCCAGAAAGACAAATATTTTGTACTTCAAATATGTTATATTGTTTTATGTTGTATTATATTATATTCTGTTATTTTGTATTATGTTGTATTAGTCAGGTATGACCCAGTAAATCAAAAAGCATCTTTTCAGGGGGACCTGGGATTAGTAAGTTAAGCAGGTTTTCACAGAAAAGCACAGTATGCAAATGACAGTTGTGGAAATCCAGTTATCATTGTGATGTTCTAGCTTGTTAACGTAACCAACTGAGCTGTGCAGCCAGACAGCTTGATTCAGTGATGTCTGCAAAGAAGTAAAGGAGGATGTAATAAATCCAGATACTGAGATACTGCTGGCGTTTAAATGGCACTCTAGCTGAAGACATGAAATTGCCCTGGTGCTCATATTGTATTACTTTTACAAATACAGCAGACAGTTCACAGGTTGTAAACCTTTCTGTAAGGACATGTTTCATTATGTGGAGTCGATTTTTTTTTTCCATGGAATTTTCCCCAAGAAACAACATATTAAGGATACGGTTTGAATTGTTTTACTTTTCAGAGAATATATGAATGTTTTAAAATACTTCGTATAAAAAAATAGGACCCCAGGATCATAAGGCTTATCTCTACTTTGGTGAAGCAGTTTTCTTTGAGTGTCTTTATTGTGTTTTTATTGTTCGTGTTTCATTGAAACTGCAGTTAATTTTGAAGCGCAACCTTGTGGTGCACTGCATTTTTTTTTTTACTACAGGATGAATGTGGAATTGGTAAAAATAACTGTTGGGCAGTATGGGGGTTGTAGAATGGCTTGCAGGATGCAAAAAAACTGTTTTGTGTGTTTTTGTTTTTCTAGTTAAAATTAAAAATATCCATATCAATGAAGCATGACTTGATTTTGGGATTTGTCATTCGAGCATAGGGATAACGATTCATAAATATAATGCATAATTGCCTGCATACATTCTGAACACTATGTATGGTATGTTGCAGTCTGAGCTGTGATTCATATACATGGGTCATAGTAACCCAGGTAGTATACAAAGGAATGCTTTTTCATGATAACAGTAACACATAGTCTAAAGTGGTGCGTTATGCATGTCTGTGCTAAAGACATTCTGTACAACTGTGTTGCACTGTAGTGCTAAGCAGCTCTTTTATTAACGTTTAATCTGCCTGCCTTACTGAGTAGCCATGTTCTGATGCCGTCATGCCTAAATGTGCATCATGAAGATGTAGTGTTCATTAAGCATCAAGAGAGCATAACTTGGGTCATTGCTATATTGTGTTAATAAGGGGATCTGGTGGTGTAGGACATCCATTGGTAGGAGCTCAGCAAATTTAGTGTGGAGACTGGCTGGGGAAAGATGCAGTTATGACATAAGGGCTGTCTGTACCACAGGGAATATTTTTCTTGGTGGAGTTTTTCCTTCCCTGCAAAGGATTTTTTTTTTCTTTTTTTCAGTGCTAATTTGCTTTTGGACTGCTGGGCTGTAGCTCTGCCAAATGGCGAACTTTGACAGTGATTTTTTGCTGACATGTACTTTACTTTCCCATTCTTGGGACTTGGAGCTGCTGTCGTACACAGTTGCATGGAGTTGTGATTTCTGTATTTAAAAAAATATCTGCTTCTCTGAGATGTTTTCTAATTAGACCAAAACAGCTCAGTGTTTTCAAATATTTATTGATAGACAGTAAGACAATTGTACCCTATTTCAAGGGAGGAGGGGACAGAAATGGTACTTCATTGAAGAGCTATAGCTAGCTAAGCTGAACCCCTGTGCCATCCACTAATCTAGCACTTTAACTTTAAGTTGGGGGGGATATAGAAAGGTCTTCTCATAACTTGAGGACAAAAGAGCTACTTCTCCTTATAGAAGTGTACCAAACCACTTGCTGCAGTTTATAGTTGTACAACCCACAATAAACACTCCTAAAGTACTTAAGCCCTCAACCCCTAACCAGTATTGGCAAGTCATTTCCGGATGCTGATACTTCTCTTTGGATCAATCAGCATCTGTTAAGCATGCCACCTTCTTCCTAGAATGCAGTCATGCTTGAAAGTATCATGCAATTACCGGTCCAAGTAGAATGACCTACAACAAAGAAAAAGGGTCCAATTCAAAGGTTAACCTTCACCGTATAACAAACAGCAATCAAGTCCACAAAGACAATGCAACCAACTCAGGAATACAATAAAACAAAGTATAATAGCTCACAAAGCTTTTGGACTGCATCCTTCCTCAGTGTGTATCAAATGTTTAAAATCACCACTTATATATATATATCTCACAATTAATCAATGGGTATTACACAACACAGCTTAAATACAATTATCTAAAAGCTTTATTGTCATTTTAAAAGACTCTGGTAATCCACAACATATTTAAAAAAATAAAAAGAGAATCCTACTAAGGATATATATGCATATAAAAATATAACATACATATGTGTATGTATGTATATGTGTGTGTATGTGTGTGT
>NC_056749.1:397377307-397412307 GCF_019279795.1 Protopterus annectens
TAATTTATAATACATCTATTTGATCATAGTAAGATATCCAAGTTGAGCACAGTTTACAAAAAATGCTGTAATTGGTGAATGCAGAGGCAGTCTATGGATTAAAACATCTGATGTCTGCTGTAATTTGATCAGATTTAAACACTCCTTGATATGGTTAGCAAGGCTGATATGTGTTGGTTGTAAGAAACCAAAATACATTATTATGACTATTTTTCTAGTGTGTTTAGGCTCGTAGTTGATAAAAAATTTTCATAACTATTCGCTCAGTGTTATAGATTTGGTGTTAGACTTTGCTGTTGGCCTATTGCTGTTTTTTTGCTGTGTTTGCTGTTGAGGTTTTGTGGTGTGCTTTTCTGCTTGCTGAACTATGTCTGATAAACCAGCAGGATTTAAAAGGTTCTCTGAATGCGGTCAGAAGTTCCTGCATTCTGATGCATACAGTTTGTGTCTGTTGCCTTGGACCTGAGCATCTGCAGTCCGCTTGCTCCATTTGTGAGGGCTTCAACCCCAGGATATTGCTGACTGCATAAATAAACTGATCCTCAAAGAACTCTTGCCTGCATCTTCAGGTTCATCTCCAGGGGCTCAAACCCCCTCCAAGAGTGTAGCAGGGGCTTTTGACTTGAAGCACCCTCACAAGTCCTCGAGGGCATCTTCGTAGCTGCCCTCTAAAATTCTGAGATGTTCAGATCCAACAGGTCATGTCCGAGTCCTATGTTTTGCTTATGGATCCAAAGCACTCTTTGGATCTGACTGGTATCTGCCATATTACCAGTTCTCCTGAAGCTACTACATTCGCCTTGCATCTTAAGGCTACAGATCCAATATCTAGGGGTCACACACTGGTGCTGGGAATGGAGGTTGCTTCTCCTCGCAGACTACAGCAGATGCCTGTCAGGCACTGTAGACCTCCATCAGTGGCTTTGTCTTAGTCTTCTAGGAGCCTTTCAGAAGTTCACGTGGACAAGATGATCAGGCAGATTCTTAAGATTCTGATCCAGTTGGGGGTTTTCCTCCATTTCGTCCCCTCTGGGATCTGCGAGCATTTCCCTCCAAGTGCATTCTCCTTCTCCAATCCGTCCCACAGTATTGGAGTCCAGTATCATAGCCAGGTTTGGGTCCAATTTCTACATGGAACCTAAGACTGGGGAATCCCTGCCATTTCTTCTTCAGTAGCCTCGGCTCTTGAACTGGGGAAGGATTTACCGGGTCCTTTGGCATTCCAGGTTGTGGAAGGGGCCTTTTCTAGTTATACGGATCTAGTCTCGTGGAACTATGACCCTTCCCATTGACCCCCCCCCCGTTGGATCGGAGGCGTGAGCCTATCATGCCTGGCCAGAGTCAGCCCATCCAGACAAGTCTCCAAACTCTCCCCCTAGAGGGATCCCCATCTTTTTTGAGACCTCCCTTGAACATCTCACAGAGGAGATCCCTTGCAAAAGGATATGTAAAAGGAGGCACATTTGCTCCCCCTTGGAGTCCATCACCCAGGACATGGATTTTGATGAAAGGGAAGCATCCCCCACATCACCAGAGGACATCTCCATATAAGTTTTGTCCCCCCCCCCCAGGACAGCCCATATTGCACCAATGGTATATTCTGGTTAATGCCATGGCTGTGGAAGCAGCTACCAAAAAGGAACTAGCTGAACATAGCTCCACTGTCCATCCAATGAACAGGGAGTCCAGAGCGATGGACAGGGTTGGTAAGCGCATTTACGCCTTGGCCACTTTCTCACCGAGTGTGTTAAACTACCTGGCACATTTTAACGATTTCAGAGGGAACTGGTGAAAGTACTCTGACTCTCTAGCAGAGATCAAGGTCTCCCCCTGACGGACAACTCTTTCATCCTTGTCCAATTCTTCCACGAGTCTCATCTCCCACTCCACGGAGGGTGCCTCATGGGCATCCAGCAGCAGCATTGCTATTTGAAGACCTGCCTGGATGAGTTGTGATTTCATGGAACCCATTAGGGCATCTTTTGGGAATGCCGGTTTGATGGGTCCTCCCTTTTCGCACCATCTGTCAGAGACCCTAACTCGCAGTGAGCAGGAGGGTCAAGTTTTGAACTCCTCAGCACATTTTAGAAACTAGCGCAGTGGGAAGAAAACCTGGTTCCAGAAATCTCAGGGGTCTTCCCAGGATCAGCATGGGTATTCTTCTAGAGGCAGAGGAGGAGGAGGCTTCATTGGGAGATGCCACAATAAGGGCAGAGGGAGACCGCAGAATCAGGGCTTCAGAAAACATTTCTGTGATTAACACTCGCTGCTGAAGAGCTGCCTGACTGCTCATTTCTGGAGGCTGTCGGGGAGGGGGTCATTTTTCACTGCACCCTACCACCTGGACCAATGATATATGCAGAGGTTAGAGACTCCCCAGTGTTCCACCCAGAGGGAGTATGCAGTAGGAGAGATTCTAAACATACAGCAAAAAATAGTCCTCCAAGAGGTCCCGACCGAACAAAACTTATTCTGAATTTTACCCATGCTTCTTTTTAGTGCCAAAGAAGACTGCGGACTTGAGACCACTTTTTGGATCTAAGCAAATTGTATTTGTTCATAAAGAAGGCAAAGTTCCAAATGGTTATGGTCCAGTCCATTTTATTGCCTTTGAGAAGGATGTTTGGATGTGCTCGGTAGACTTAAAGGTCATGTACTATCAAATAAAAATAGACAAGACGCTCCAGAATTCATTTGAACATTTGGCTGGGAGCCAGTCATGAGCTATGTCCTTTGTACTCACCACTGCTCCCAGGGTGTTTACCAAATGCATGTTGGTAGTCGCAGGTCACCTGAGACTGCAAGAATTCCAGGTGTTTCTATATCTGGATGACTGGCTCTTCACTGTCTCAAACAGGCATTAACTGCTGCAGAACAGGGATTACTTCAGTCTTGCCAATCATCTGGGTATTACCATAAACCTGACAAGTCAAATACATCCCCAGTTCAGAGTCAAGAATTCATCAGGGCTTTCTTGGACACAGTGATTCAGATTGCAGATTTACTGCCTCATCGGGTACAGACATCGAGAGATCATGTTCGAGCCATCTTAAGCCAGCCTTCCCCAGCAGCAACACTGATACTTCAGGCTCTTGGTTCTATGGTGGCTGCCATTACCTTAGTCCCATTAGCAAGGTATTTTATGCGAGTTCTGCAATGGGTCCTGGCTGCTCAGTGGTCTATTCTCTACCAGCCTCTGTCTGTTCCTTTCAAGTTGACTTTGGTGTGCAGAAAACCTCTCTAATGGTGGCTTCTGTCGGACAAACTGATGATTGGCAGACTTTTCCTTTTTCCTTTCCCCACAGCCATTGTGAAGACGGACATGTCCCAGTTGGGGTGGTGAAGGGGGTATTTCAAGCGAAAGATGGTTTAAGGCATGTGGTCACACATGGAGACCAGATTGCATATCAATGTTCTGGAGATGAGAGCAGTCCTTCTTAACACTGCAAGCCTTTCAGGACGTTCTATCTAAACTGCTGCTATCCACACAGACAAACATGGCACTGGTGTAGTACATCAACAAGCAAGGAGGAACCCGCTTTTACCCATTGTACAAAGAGGCCATGAGGGTCTGGGAATGGCCACTGTCTTCGGACTGCTTTCTACTTGCAACTCACATACCAGGGAAATCCAACATTCTGGCAGACAAACTCAGCAGGTCCATCCTGAACCCTTACGAGTGGTCCCTCAACCAGTCATTAGTGGATCTGATCTTCAGCTACGGGGGCCAGCCATTCTGTGACCGTTTCTCATCCCTACAGAACCACAAGTGTAGCAACTACATCACTCTGATTCCAACTCTGGGTGAGTCCCTGACAGATGCTCTGGTTCATGACTGCCCTCCCGTTCTCCTCTATGCTTATCTGCCTTTACCCTTGATCCCAAAATTTCTACAGCAAGCAAAACATTTGAAGACCTCTGTAATCCTCATTGCTCCCTACTGGCCTCATCATATTTGGTTCTCCTTTCTCTAGTCTCACCTTAAATATCCTCCATGGATGTTGGAACCCAAACAGGACCTTCTTCACCTGAGAGGGTTTTAATCCCACTCTAATGTCCCTCAAACTGACCACTTGATTTCCTCCACTTGCAGTGAATGTAAGATGGTCCAGGTTTGCTTCCCCTATCTGAGACATTGTACTGTCCTCCCAGAAACTGGCTACCAAGAAAGTTTATAGGAGTAAGTGGAAGAAATTTGTCTTTTGGGCCTCCAAGCGAGAACACTGACCCAATATTAGCTATTCTTCTTCTCTTTGCATCTCTTTTCAAAGAGGAAGGCAGTTTCTCCATTACTAAACTTCATTTGGCAGCCATCTTTAACTTCTGTTCAGCTAATGTTTTTTGTGCCCCTGCAGCCTTCAAATTGTGCAAGGCTTTGGGAATCTTCCTCCTCAAACCTCCAGTTAAAGACCCTTCCCCGCCACGGGATCTTGCAGTGGTCTTACAAGGTCTAATTCAAAAACCTTTCGAACTCGATGGTGTTTGTGACTTAGTTTCTGTCATGGAAGACTGTCTTTCTTATCACCATTACTTCAGCAAAAAGAATTTCTGAGATCCAGGTGCTGTCCTCTAAGCCTCCTTACATCATCTTCCATAAAGATAGGGTGGCTGTTCATAGTAACCCCTCTTTCATGCCCAAGGCAGGCCCAGAATCTAACCTCAACCATACCATACAACTGCCAGTTTTCTTCCCAAATTTTTCTAATGAAGAACAAAGTTTGTTACATTTGCTTGATGTTCATAGACAATTGCATTTTTAAATTCATAGGATGTAACCTTCAAAAATTAGACCAATTATTTCTGTCCTCACATAGCTACCCAGGTCAGGTGGTTGCAAAAGTTACACTTGCTAAATGGATAACAGATTGTATTACTTTGATTTACACCAATAATGGATTACAGTTCCCTCACTCTCCTAAGGCCCACTCAACTAGGTCCATGTCTACATCTGCCTTTTCTTATAGGTTCATAGGTTTGTACTGGGCTATCTGCCCGAAGGCAAATATTAGCCCAGTCACGTTGTGTGGTATTCACCGCCCCTTTAGTAGTTCCCTAGACCCTTGTACTAGCAGCTAGTACCATTGGCCCCTATCTAGTAGGGCTGTTGGTGTGATCCCCGGTGTGAACTTTGTTACCCATCCACTCATCAAGGTTCCTCTTGAAGAGTGATAGTGAGGGGCTCTGTCTTATGTAGATCGGGACCCTGTTCCATAGTAAGATGAGTCTCTGTGAAGGGAATCTATCCCTCCAGCATGTTCTATTCATTGTTGTGTTGAGGTTTATATTCCTAGAGTGTGTAGCTCGAGTAGATTTGGTTTTGCTAAGATGGAGCATGTTCAACAATTCTGGGTTGGACATGGCTTTGTACGTTAGACAGAGATCGCTTCTGAGAAAGCGGTATGCAACAGAGAACAGTCTTAGCTTTTTCAATCGTGCTGCATAGGGCAACTATTTGAGGCCAGTAATCCTCTTGGTTAGGTACCTTTGTGGTCTCTCCAGCTGCTGGAGATGTCTAGCCAGGTACATTCCAATTGGTGCATTGTACTCAATAATGGTTCTGATGAGGGAAGAGTAGAGGGGCACCATTACATCCTTAGATCTTGATGCGAACCCTTTCGTGATCAGATGGGTCACATAGAAGGATTTTCTAACCACTTTGGCAACATGGTTATCAAAGGAGAGCTGACTATCTACTTGGGTCCCTAGATCCCTTATTTCTTCTTCAGATTTCAGGGGATTACCTCCTATGTTGTAGTTTGCGGGTACTCTGTTTTTTCCAAAGGGGATTACTACGCATTTTTTTGCGTTTAGCTTGAGACCATGGCTTTGACACCATGCATCAGTCTCATTTAGGCCCTTCTTGAGGATCTCCATGTCAGCTGGAGACTCTAATATAGCACCGAGTTTGCAGTCGTCCGCAAATTTAGTCAGCCACAGCCCTTCCGTGCTTGCCTGTACTTCTGAGAAGTATATGCCAAACAGGAGGGGCCCCAGGACAGAGCCCTGAGGCACACCACTCAATACTGGTCTGGTTTCGGACATAGATCCCGCTACTCTTACTTTATGGGATCTGCCTGAGAGCCAGTTTGCGATCCATCTTGTGACATAAGGGTTTATGCCCAGGCTGGTGAGCTTATCAATAATACCTGAATGGGGAATGGTGTCAAATGCTTTAGCAAGGTCAAGGTAAGCCGTGTGTACCTCCTTTCCCTTATCTATAGCCTGAGTAACTGTCTCAAAGAAATCCACCAGGTTCAGGAGGCATGATCTGCCCTTGACGAAGCCGAACTGTGTGGGGTCCAGCGACTGGAGGCTCCCAATCTTTCCATTTATGAGTTCCATAATGATTCGCTCCATAGCCTTACAGATCAGACTGGTCAGGCTTATTGGTCGGTAGTTCCCAGGGTCAGTTGTGGCCCCACCCTTGTGTAGCGGGACCACCATTGCTGTGCGCCATTCTATGGGCACATATCATGTGGAGAGGCTGAGACTGAACAGGGTATTAAGATGCGGGGTTCATTCCTTTGGGAGTTCGTGTATGACACAGCCTGGGACACCATCTGGTCCCATGGAGGCAGTGTTTTTAGCTTTAGATAGAGCCTTGTTAACCAACGTATCAGTAATAATTGGACTTGCACAATCCCCTAGAATGGTAATAGGCTCTGTAGGTGTTGAAGGGGGGGAATTTGCACTGAACCTGTCAGCCAAGATGTTGGTAATGTCAGAAGGGTCAGTGTATTTTGTTCCATTTTGTACTAGCTCAGAACAGACCTGAGCGTTGCCATTTAGGTTTTTGACATAGCCATAGAAGACCTTATGGTTATGTTTGGCATCCTTGGCAACTTTCTTTTCAAAATTAGCTTTAGTTGACTTGATGAGGAACCTCAATTTCTTACTAATGCTGATCAGGGATGATTTTTCTACTTGAGATTTGGCCTTTTTTTTGTATAAGTCTCCTCCTTTAATTGTAAAGTTTGCTTATGGCCAAGGTCCACCAGACTGGTTTCTTCTTGCTTGAGGTCCATGCAATCCTGAAGATGCATATAGAGTGCCTTGGTATAGGATTCCTCATCCTGGATATCATTATCCTTCTGCAAGGAATAGTGAAGCTTTCCACTTCGGATGCAAGTAGTTTGAAATTTGCTTTGGAAAGGTTTTTGACTATGGTTTCTTTGATTGGGGGAGGTGGAGGAGTGAGGATGTCCAAGGTTATCAGTTTGTGGTCGGATCTGACCAAGGAGGGTGTGATGAGTGTGGTACAATGGGCGCCCATATTTGTGATGATTAAATCCAATATGTTGTCCCCTCTAGTGGGGGAACATACTAGTTGTTTAAGGGCATTTGAATTTATAAATTCTATGAATCGCTGAGCATAGGAGTTGGAACATTGGTAGTTCACCCAGTCTATACCAGGGTAGTTGAAATCACCCAATCTTCCAGGGCAACTTTAGATATCTGTGCTGCAGCCACTTGGTCAAAAACTCGTACCTTTGTCACACATTACAAATTAGACATTGTTTTCGGGAGCCCGGCTTCCTTTGGTTCTGCACTGCTCCAGCATGCTCTTCCTTGAGACCACCTAGGAGTTGTATAGTTGGGGGCTCTAACCCAACCGTGAGGAGGAATGAAAGAGACATCAGATTTAGAAGTTATGTACTTACCATAACATGGTATCTGTTTTGTCTTCTTTCATTCCTCCTCACCTTCCCTCCCAGCTGTATTCCTACCTAGTACTCTAGAAGACCTGGAGAGAACGTGTTTAGGAATGGATGTTCCTGGTTTTTAACCTCTGGTTCTTAATTAATACTTTTATTTTTTCTACACTCTAAGCTATTTGGGCAGCAAACTCAATCTGAGGGAGTTAGGCAGAGGACCAGAGGATTATGGGAAGTGGGTGGAGCTCGAGACTTGGTCTGTAAAAATGCGGCCGAGTCAGATCTGTAACCCTACCTTGAAGAGGAATGAATGGATACCAAGTTATGGTAAGTACATAACTTATAATTACATCCCAGTTGACTGCAAACTATCTCTATACTGAGGGCACATCACTGTTCATGAATCCTACCAGAAGACTTTGCTAATATAATTTATACAATTCCTCCCTAAAATATTTCATTTTTTTGTAATTTGTATGTAAGGCTAGGTAGCAGTTCCTGAAATTGTATGTATAAAATTCCTCCCTTACAACCATATTTTGCTCTAGAGGTTTTGAAATTGAGAACATTTGGCTTCCAGAATTTGATTTTTTTTTCTAGTGTTGTTCATACTGTTAGTAACACAGATTGTGCATGCAGCCATGGTCCTGGCCCTGCTTGTCCTTCATGCAAAGGTCTTACCTTTGTAGCCAACTAAGCATACAAGCTTCATATTCAGAAGCAAAGTTATACTTGCAAAAGGGATAATTGACGTCTTCACAACTTCTTTGCCTCCCTTGTAACATGTTTGAGCATAATACATGGTGTGAGACAGTAGATTTTAAATAGAGAAATATATGATGTATTTTTTTCTCTTAAAATAGCATAAACTTGCTATTTTCTTTGTGTTATTGAATGGTCGTTTATTCTTAAGTATAATTTAAAGTATATGATAGTTTCATGATCTGGGATGTCTGTGCTAGATATTGTAGCAGAACAGAGCGTTTAGCAGAAGTTAAGTAAAACCACCAGCTGTGATGTTAACAACAAAAGAGGTGGACAATTGCCTGTCATGAACGGACAATTGCCTGTCATGAACGGGGAGAAGTTGACCAGGAGTCCTGACTTAGTAGTTGCCATTGGTGGGTATATTGCATGAGAGAAGATCAAGGAGTAACAGCACATTTTAAGTTCCTTGTGAAGAAAGGCTTTGATTTTACTATGAAGCATTTGAAAGTTTTCCAAGAGGTGGATTCCTGAATTAACTGTAAGACGTTTGTGTTTTCTTGCTCACAAATTTAGATTTTTATTTGTTTTTCTTGGTGAATAAGGTGCCCTGAACTTGAGAAATCTGACATTGATGTCTTTTACCCACTACTTTGGTTATTACATGTAAAAACTGCCTTATGCTATATCAGGGTGCATCTTATGGTAGCTTAGGAATTCATATATTCAAATAACATTTTCATTTTTTTAATCCTTAAAAACAAGAATAACCAAGCAAGCTGTCACCAAGAAGAAACAGCAAATTGCCATTAACTAAATTCTAAATAAAAAAAAAATAAATAAATTACAATGGCCATCTTTTACCATGTCACATTAAAACACTGGCAATTGTTATTTAAGGCATTTCATCAGAACCACACGTTTGCTTTATGATTTGTTAACTAAAGAAAAAGGATTGAATTGTTATAGTCAAGCGTACAAAATGATGTGGAAATCAATGAATATATAGATATTGTCCTGGGGAAGCCAGGCTGCCATATATTCTAATTACCTGTCCAGTTCTAATTAAATATTAAGCCAAATGTAACCTTATTTTGCATTTCTGAAATGTATGTACATAGAGATGTCAGCAGATAAATAATGCTGCAATAATGCAAGAGAAAAATACTAATTGAAGGGCTTACTTGCTTCATGAAAGTCTTCAGAGGTAGACAGTGTAGGCATGTGTTGCAGATGCAAGGCATTAATTCTTGTAACAAAAAAGACTGAATTTTTTAAGTAGGAAGAATTCTGATGTGTAATGTATGTCTTAAAAGACAAAGTGGAACCAGGTTTATTTTTTAGTTGTATGCCTGCTGTGCTCATCTTTGTCATTTCAAAAGAGTTGCATATAATAGATGGCACACTGGGGAGTCTTTGGCTTCGAACACTATTGATGCAAGGCATTAGATGGGGTAAATTAGAGGACGGCAACCATTCTTACAAGTACCTCATATTTTTCTTCTGTTGCCCTTTGCCGTCTTATTAGAACTTTAGAGAGGGCAGAGTAGCTCCAGCTAAGCTTTTTAACAGGTCTGCCAATATTCTGTCGAGTGACAGAACTATACCATACTACAGAGCAAGCTGGTGAAGTTATAATTGCACCTCTCTGCATGAGTGCATGGAGCTTTGATACGCACAACACACGCACACAATTCTGCACAAAATTGGACGAAGGATTGTCCTTTCTTTACGGTCTAAGCCCTAGCTGGCTGGCGTACCTTCTGCTTTTAGTCTGCATGCTCTCCCTCTGTCCATTAAAGAAATGCCATAGTTGAAATGGCAGTTCATATTGCTAGAAGACGTGCGAGTGTGGATACACAACTTATGATGTACTGATATCCTGGACAGTACTATTAGTTTATCTGCATTGTGTCTACTGAGTTCTACAATAGGAAGTGGTTACTTGCACCTCTGAACTGAAGTAAGCAGGTAATGGGAGAATGAACTGTAGTACAATATCAAAGCGGCCCTTCTTCACACTTCTTTCACTGAAGGAGAGTATAAGATCCATCAGTGTTGTAGTGCATAGCTGTCCTGAAACTTCTTTTGATTAATACAAACCAACAGTAAACCCTATGTAGTCTTCCAGTTATTATCTGGCAGAATTTTACCATCAGTAACTTAAGCATAATTTTTCTTTTCCTGTAAGTCAATAAAGACAGATGACACAGTTTCATAACGTAGTTTATTCCACATTGCCAGTATTCTTTGTGAAATGAAGCCCTGTTTTCTTAAGAGTGATTTACATGACCAGTGCTCTCCAAAAAGCAGAGCTGCGGTGTTTTTCATTAAGTTTAACAGAGTCATGTAGTTTTCAGAGACACAAATGGAATGTGTTATGTTTAAATGAAAGCTTAGATAGATACAGAGAGGCTCCATAGTAAGGAATATTTACTAGGTCTATATGCCAGATGAAGCTCGTTTTTCTAAGTCCGTGTCTATGTATCTCTAACTATGTATGATAAGAAATGCAAGTTATTTTAATGTGCCTATGCATGTTCGATAAATGTGGCGTAATCATGTTCTTGGTATGCTTTAGAATGGCTTATAAGATGCGTTTATTTTCTTTTGGACTACTCAATTAAATTTAGAGAAACCTGTATAGATTTATTTCTGCTGACTACCCCTGGGACTCAAAGAAAACTTAATGCTATGCAGAAAACTTGTGTCAGAAGTCCTGTTCAGAGACTTCTTTCCCTCCCTATCTTTCTCTGAGATTTTAACCTCATGGGGGCTTTGGTACAGAAAGCAGTCTAGTGGGTGAAGCTGCGTGCTACAGTGGCTGCCTGGGTGAGAGCCCGATGCTAATTAAGCAATATGTTTTCTGCAGGAAGTAATAGAAGATCCTGAAATACACTTGAAAGACAAAAAATTTTCCCTTGGAGGGAAAAGTGAACACCGTCAAAAAGACAGTAGTTATTTATTCTCTGCTATGGGAGCACTAATGTGTGTGTGTGTGTGTGTGTGTGTGTGTGTGTACACACGTGTGTGTGTACACACGTGTGTGTGTGTGTACACACGTGTGTGTGTGTGTGTACACACGTGTGTGTGTGTGTGTACACACGTGTGTGTGTGTGTACACACGTGTGTGTGTGTGTGTACACACGTGTGTGTGTGTGTACACACGTGTGTGTGTGTGTGTGTGTGTACACACGTGTGTGTGTGTGTGTGTACACACGTGTGTGTGTGTGTGTGTGTGTGTGTGTGTGTGTGTGTGTGTGTGTGTGTCTAACTGTAGAGATGAAAGAAGATTAAACTGTCTGGTTGTAGTAAGGGGTTAGGTCAGAGACCGACTCTGGATGTGTTTGTGTATTTGTCTGTCTGGGTGGTCATTCTACAGTAAATAGGGGAAGCAGGTGCTTGTATAATATGTGGCTGCCTACCCGAGTGCTTGCAGTACAGAAAGAAGGGGATGCTTTGGGTTTGTGTTGTAGCATGTGTGCAGGTGGATCCCTATCAGATGGTCAAGTTTTCAGAACCTCGAAATTCATATGGTTGGGACCATATGATGTTTCCAAAAACGCAAAGGTTTTGAATGGAGATTGTGGTACAGAGTGGAACAGGAAGATTACCCTTTTTCTGACTGTAGTCTGATCTTGGAGTTGGTATATTTAATTTGCAGGGGGTGTGGGGAATGCAGGGGGCTTGCCCCATTTCAAAATATAAAAACAATTAGATTATTTTTTTGGATATTTGAGTTTTTGGAAACTCGACCATATGGTCCTGACCATGTGAATTTCGAGTTACTGAAAACGGTCATCTGATAGGGATCCATGCAGGCATATGGGCATGTGTTTCTATGAGTGTAAGAGAATGTGGGGAGGCTGTGTGTGTGTGTGTGTGTGTGTGTGTGTGTGTGTGTGTGTGTGTGTGTGTGTGTGTAAAGGGCATCTTTGCTAAAGGGATGCATGGGTTGCTAGGAAGAACGCTAGAGTAATCAGGGCTGACAGTGCAGTTTGTGATTCAAAGACATTGTAATGAGTCACTAATGAAGTGCTCTCTCTCTCTCTGCCATGCTAAATGGCCAACTTTTGTTAGGCAGTGCAAGTGATCGGAAATTTCACACATCTCTGGTTGTATCGTAATACTTGATTTTTATATTTTTGGATGGTGAATCTGGAGTTTTCCTGTATCTTAGTTTAATTATCTAAAGACATTTGAAGTATACCTAAAGAATCTAAGTATCAGAAATGGAAGTTGTAGTGCAGTTACTTACATGTTTCTATGCCCATACTTGTCTATATGGGAAAGGTGAAATGAAGAAACAAATAAAAGATCTTGTTTGCTAGGTTTAATGTACTTGATCTCTCTCTCACATGTTTTGCCTTGAACCAACATGCGTGTTCAAATATTACAACAACTATACATTATTAAAATAGATCAAAGCAGTGTGTATCGTTAACATTATAACCAAAATAGTCAAACTCAGTGAAGACTAACTAGAATGTAATAAATCTGAGTAAAGTTGCACATTTTAGCATTAAGTATAATAAAAAACAACTTTAATAATATGTATTTAATTGATTAGTCCGTCAGCCAAGTACATGAACATCTCTAGTTTGGACCCTTTTTGGGTATTTACTTTGTGTGCGAGTGTGTGTGTGTGTATATGTGTGTATATGTGTGTATATGTGTGTATATGTGTGTATATGTGTGTGTGTGTGTGTGTGTGTGTGTGTGTGTGTGTGCGCACGTGTGGATGTGCGCACGTGTGGATGTGCATGCATATGTTTTGGAGTGATCTGATGTCCTACAAGTGTGAGCTTGGTTAAGATTACATCTACCAGAAGACAACTGCCTGTGCTAGCCTACAGGCACTGGGGGATAAAGTGCTGCCAACAATTTGGGTTAGTTTAGTAGCCCATGTGCTGGAGTGTTGTCTTTGAGGGAAGGAGCTTGGGGCAGTCCATCTCACAGATGGAAGGTGATGTTTCTGCTGTGGTAATAGTGTTCCCAGCTGTGTTTAGTAGCAGTCATGATATCTTCACAAACATATATGATTTCTGTATCTTATAGTAGTAGCATGCTGATGTGCATGGGGAGGAGGAAAGTGGGTAGTGCAGGCACCATCTTGATCTCCATATGTTGGCCTCATTACTTTTAACTGTGTACAGTGGATAAAGTAACTGTAGAAGCAAGTGTTTGTACCCCCTGTATGAGAGGATTACTTGAAAATGAATGAAGAGATGTCAGCAGGACAATGACAAAGGTGCGATTGGGCTACATTGGAGGAGAAAAGCAAGGGTTCCGATCATATAACCAATTACCCAGGTTCTGAAATTGTTCAAGGATACTAGAGGGCTGGCATGAGTGAAAAGAGTAGGGTTTTGGTAAGTTAGGCATTGGATAAATGTCTGACTTCATTAAATGTCTTGTAATGTCAGGTTTATCAAGCTAGGAGTGGGTGCCAATCTATTTTAGGCATCTCACAATGTAGTCCATACATTCCTGTGACATTGTTCCATTCTCTGAATGGAGAAAAGCTGAAGCTGATGAGGAGAAAGACAGCCGCCTTAAGTAATGTACTGTGCCAGTGTTCCCCTTTTGAAGTCCCAAACAGGACACAGTTGAGCACTAAAATGGTGTACTGAGAGGATTAAGGAGATGGCAGTATATTTGGCATTTAACTTGTACACAAAGTAATTACCACAAAAAAGTTGTCTGTTGCCCTTTGCAAAATAATCTAGGGGAACAGATCTTCCTTTATACAGTGTTTTCTGATTTCATTTCCTGGCATTATGTTAGCTCTTTAAAGCAGACTTAATTTATGGTCGGGGTGGGAATAAAAGTCACTGTTTATCTCTAGAGGAATGTAAAGGGTCATATTGGTAATTGGTTAAGGTAGCCTTAGGATAGATTATTGGAATGAGTGACTTGACAAGGGTGATGTGCTATCAGTAAGACAATCAACAAGAATGGACTGAGAAAGGTGGAAACAAATGACAAGTAAACAAGGTATGAGAGTGTGATAGGATCCAGAGAGCTATGGGGAAGGAGCAGCTTATGAGGCTTGTAGAAGGTTAATCTTGATTCATGGTTGAAATCAGGTGGCAGTGGATAATTCTGATGCCAAGAGAATTCATTAAAGCATGTAGCAGTTTGGAGCAATGCAAAAAACTGGCAGTGTCACTTGGGAGAAAATATGGGAATTTAAAGTAAGTCAGGATGGTACCAACATGGGAGGTGCAGAGCAGTGCATCCACATAAAGGAATGGAACCTATGTAGTTTGAAAGCTTTTTATTACATAGTTAATGAAATTGTGAAACCAAGAAGGGGGCTAGGGTATGAGCTGAGTTTTATCTGGATAGGCACGTGCTTGAAGAGAGAAAAATAGACATGATAATTTGGATGCATCACAGTGTTAAGGGGCAGTTGAACTGAAGACTGAGGTCAGTGGCTGAAGGGGAACAGGGATGGTAACTGGAAGGTATCAGTTGAGGAAAACTTTAAAAGCTGCTTCATGGTGTGATGGTAGAACCCTGGCATGCAGTGGTGAAAGCAGTGTTGCAACATAATTCATCAGAGGATTCAGGAGTACTTGGGGCAAGTGTAATAGAAGGACAGATATGTACAGGCTGTCTGCTGTGCTTGGATGATTTCCACAGATCATGACTTCCATCAATATTTTCATATGTTTATACAGTTGTATGAAAGCTGATCACAGTTATTTGTCCCCGAGGTTTGGTTGTCTAGTTATTGGAGGACTGAGTCATTGTTTTCACAGAGGCCCAGTGGGACAGGCCTTGGGTGATCCAGAAAATGTGATGCTTAAAGTGAAGTAATGAAGGAAAAACAGTTAGAGAAAAGTAATGTGCTACAAGTTAGAGATGGGTAGAAATTGACAAAAGTGATAGAGATGTCATGTGAAGTTTGTTGTAGTCTAGGATGGGACATAAACAGATGGAGAGATGTAGTACATCAGAGGTGTAGTTATCTATTTTGGCCTCCCGTGCGTATACTCAGTCTGGGGCTCCTCAACTTTAAAATGCAGAGAGAGAACCGATCATCCTGTACTAAGGACAGAAATAAAGGCTGTTTATTGTAAGAAAATGTAGCAAATCTCTTATTATATGCTATACCACAACTGAAGCACTAAAGCACTCTAACCCTGATCTCAAATGCACTATTGGCACTCATTTCTGAATGCTGGCAGTGCACTGTCAACCAAGCAACATCTATTGATCCTCCTCCCCACACCATGTGCTCGGGGGAGGGGGGGAGCTACTGACCCCTTTGCCACACATTAGCTACTCCTGTGTAGTATAAGGCAAATGCACCTACACATCTCTTGAGATATTTTTGAGGAGTGAATGTGGCAGCAAAATACTGTGGAAGGTTGAAGGTATAGTTAAGATACTTGTAAGCTTAGCCCTGTTCACAAACCTCAAATTTTTCTTTGGTTGTTTAGTTTCAAAACCTTGTCACTGTATTAACAGCTGACTGTTGCAGCTATAGCACATGACTTACTGATGTCAGTGTGCATGGTGGGTTGCAATGGCTTATGTCAAATGTGAAGTATTTCAAATGTGTTTGTAATGATGATTATGTAGAATGTCCACAGCTTGTTATATTGACTGTGATTTGCTTGAGTATTTTATTTAGTAGTTTAGTTTATATTTCTGTTTTAATAGGGGTGTATGTTAGCGGTTTCCTTTTTTATGCTTCTTTCTGTAGCTGGTTGTCAAGTTAATGAATAATAGTGCAGAGTTCGGATGTGCGTTACTACTTTTTACCTTGCAGAGTATATCATGTTTCTTCATATTTAAGGGCCTGTGGTTTTGTTATATAAATTCAGGGGTGTGAAGGACTTCCTCATTCATAGTGGAAGGGGGCTTTCCCTCTGTGCTAAAATGCTTCTTTTTGTGGTTGTTTAGGTTTCAGAGTTTTGTGTGCATGAGTGGTATTTGTTGTCAGTGATGTTTGTGGTCAAGATTTAGCGGTGGCAGTGATTTTATACAGTAATATGAGGAGTGGCATTTTTGTTCTTTGAAGTTTCCTTATACAATCTTTTGGCTTCAGAAAGAAATACAGTGGGACACTGTGACCTTTTCAGATTGTACATTATTTAGTTACTGATGGTATTTAGCATTTATTGTGTTCTTAGAGTGCTCTTCTTATCAATAGTGGCTATTAAATTACTGTATGCAGAAATGCTTAAATTGCAGTATGCAGAAATACCAGCTTAGTTCACATTTAGCATTTCTGAAGCTAGATATAGCCATTTGTTGTAGTGCTGAATATGCATAGTTTATTGTAAAATGAAAAGCCTCTTCCCAGCCATTGCATTTTAACAAGTCTACCCAAACCCATTTGCAGAAGCAGTCTGGTTGACCAGTCTCGTTTTATGTCAATGAAGGCAGTAACAAAGTACCTCTATTCCCATTGGGACAGATTCCAAAAGACTTGCTCACTTTTTATAATTTCTACTAATCTTTTGGGTTTCTCATACCATGATGGGAATGTAACCCATTCCTAAGTCTCATACCATGATGGGAATGTAACCCATTCCTAAGTCAAAGTATGGGTAAAGTTAATGAAATTAGTATTGCTTCAGTCTTTGTCAGCCAACAATGCTCTTCGCAGTACCCACAATGTGCCCAGTAGTGACTCCTGCAATTCATATGGGGTTACATGGATTGGTAACCTAGCTAAATAAGATTGTTGATTCTTTTTATAAGACCCACTGCTCCTACTACTATTGGAACTGTCTGAGTGTCTTTTGCTCTCGTTTCTGCCTGCAGATCCTGGTATTTTATGATGTTGTGTCTCTTTCTACGCAACACACTGTAGTCACTGGGTGTGGCAATTTCACTCATCAATGCTACTTTTGTCTTCTTTTCATGGACCACCGTATCCAGTTTTCTAGGATCTTTCTTTTGAACTATTGGTTCATAGGTTCATACGTTCATAGGTTCGTACTAGGCTATCTGCCCTAGGGCATTTATAAGCCTAGCCAGAGTGTGTGTGGCTTACACCACCCCTTAGGATGAGAATACTACGCCCTTTTAGGGTTTAGTTTACTATGCCTCTGTCTAGTAGTGACACAGAGATGACCCCCGGGGTAAACCTACGATCTCCCATCCACTCGTCGAGATTTCTCTTGAATAGAGTCAGTGAGGGGCTCTGCCTAACATGGACTGGGATTCTGTTCCAGAGTGTAGGGAGCCTCTGGGTTATGAATCTGTCCCTCCAGCACGTCCTATTTATTTCTGTGTTGAGGTTTAAGTCACTTGTTCTCGTGGCTCTGATGGATTTGGATTTTCTGAGGTGGAGCATGTCCATTAATTCAGGATTGGACATGGCCTTGTACGTCAGGCACAGATCACCTCTGAGTAGGCGGTATGCGACTGAATAGAGCTGGAGTTTTTTCAGTCGGGCAGCATATGACATATGTTTAAGACCCTTTATCCTCTTGGTGAGGAACTTTTGGGGTCTTTCCAACTGCTGCAGGTGTCGGGTGAGATACATCCCAAATGGGGCATTGTACTCAATCATGGGCCTGATTAGAGAAGAGTACAGGGGCACAATGACCTCTCTTGATCTGGATGTGAAACCCTTCATGATAAGGTGGGCAATATAGAAGGTCTTCCTAACCACTTTGGCAATGTGAGTGTCAAATGAGAGGTTACTGTCAACCTGGGTCCCTAGGTCCATGATTACCTCTTCCGTACTTAATGGATTACCGCCTATGTGGTAATTTGTCGGTACCTTGTTTTTCCCAAAGGGTATGACTATACATTTTTTGGCGTTCAGCTTAAGGCTATGGCTCTGGCACCATTTATCCATTTCTATGAGGCCTCTCTGGAGGATGTTTGTGTCCGCTTGAGTATCAATTATGGCGCCCAGTTTGCAGTCATCTGCGAACTTTGTCAGCCACAATCCTCCTATGTTTGCCTGTACCTCGGAAAAATAAATGCCGAACAAGAGGGGTCCCAGGACTGAGCCCTGTGGGACACAGCTTGTGACTGGCTTAGAGTCTGACATAGCTCCAGCAACTCTGACCCTGTGGGTTCTGTCCTTGAGCCAGTTTGCAACCCATCTTGTGACATATGGGTTTACATTTAAGCTGGTGAGTTTGTCTATGATGCCCGAGTGGGGTATTGTGTCAAAGGCTTTTGCAAGGTCAAGGTAGGCTGTGTGAACTGCCTTACCCTCATCAATGGCCTTAGTGACTGTTTCAAAAAGTCGACCAAGTTCAAAAGGCAGGATCTGCCCTTGACAAAGCCAAATTGGGTAGGATCCAATGTCTGTAGGTCCCCAATGTCTTTGTTTATGAGTTCCATAATGATCCTCTCCATAGCTTTGCAGACCAGGCTCGTCAAGCTTATGGGGCGGTAATTTCCAGGGTCCGTAGAAACACCGCCTTTGTGAAGTGGGACCACTGTTGCCATACGCCACTCTTTGGGTACGTATCCTGTAGTAAGGCTAAGATTAAACAGCATCCTTATGTGTGGGTTTAGTTCCTCTTGAGTTCATGTAGCACACAGCCCGGGACACCATCCGGTCCCATTGATGCTGTGTTTTTAGCTTTAGAGAGGCGGCTCTCGCCTGGGCATCTGAGATGTTAGGGAGGCTACACTCTGCTGGGATAGTTATTTCTCCTTTTGGGGGAGGGAGGAGAAATTTGCACTGAACCTGTCTGCCAGAATGTTGGCAATGTCAGTGGGTTCAGTGTATTTTGTGTCATTTTGGACTAACTCTGAGCATATCTGGGAGTTTCCACCCAGGTTTCTAACATAGCTAAAGAAGGCCTTGTGATTGTCTTTTGTGTCTTTTGCGATTTTTCTCTCAAAGTTGGCCTTGGATGATTTTATGAGTGATCGTAGTTTTTTGCTAGTACTGATCAGAGATGCCTTCCCTTTTAGGGATTTTGCTCTGTCATGTAGTAGCTTCCTCCTCCTGTTGTAAAGTTTGTTTATGGCTGGGGTCCACCAGACTGGGCGCCTGCCTTTGGGGGAATGGGTCTTGGTTTTATTTGGGATTGCATGATCCATGCATTCTTGAAGGTACCCATAGAGGGCATTTGCAAAGGATTCAGCAGTGTGGGTTGTGGTTTCCACTGGCCCAGGGGCCTTGAAGGATACCACTTCAGTCTTAAGAAGTGTGAAGTTTGCTTTTGAGAAGTTCTTCACTGTGGTCTTTTGTGCAGGGGGTGGGGGCAGGATATGGATTTCCAGTGAGATTAATTTATGGTCTGATCTTACCAAAGAGGGATATACTTCCGGTGTGGAGCATTTTGTCCCCATGTTTGTGATGATCAGGTCTAGTATATTGTCTCCTCTTGTGGGAATGGTGACTAGTTGTTCCATTGCATTTGAGTTTATGAATTCTAGGAACCTTTGGGCTAGGGTATTGGGGCTTGAGTAATGTTCCCAGTCTATGTTTGGGTAGTTGAAGTCTCCCAAAATGATGGTATTTGGAGAGACATTCATACACTCCAGTGTCTTCAGGAAGGCTGTGTGGGGTTCCTGAGTTTGAGAGGGTGGTCTGTAGCATGCTACAAACTGTAAGGCAGTTTTGCCTATGGTTAGTTGCACCTGGATAGTCTCCGATGCTTCGTGCATTGCCACTAACCTGGAGGTGTGGGTATCTTTGATGAAAATGGATACTCCCCCTCCTTTTGTGGTTCAGTCCAAGTTTTGGGGCGGAAAGCATGATATGAGGTAAAACCTGATAGTGCTGGGGTGCTCTCAGGAGCCTTGAACCAGGTTTCAGTCACTGCACAGACATCGATGTTCTCCATACTGAGGAGGGCTTCGAGGGCGTGCATCTTGAGGTTTAGACTTCTGGCATTGAGCAGCATTACCCTTAGTTTTTTTCCACTTGTGTTTTCTAGGGAGGTAGGTTTGTCATTTGAGCCTTGCCTAAAAAGGCACTATGGGGTGGCAAGAGCCTTGGCCAATATCCGGAAGCCCAGGGGTGACAGGTGCAAGCCATCCCTTGTGAAGCAGCGTGGCTTGTCAAGCATGTCATCCCAAGCAGACAGACATTGGATCCCCTTAGAATGACACCAGTAATTAAGCCAATTGTTAAAACTGATCATTTTGTCTTTGTACTGTGGCATCATTCTTGGTGAGGGTAAGATGCTGCTCAGGGTCAGGGTCATACCAGCCTGGGCTACATAATCAGAGAGCTCCTCTATGTCTCTTTTCATGTAGTCCAGGGAGGTACATCTCTGGTCGTTCACACCGGCATGTACAATGACTGAGTCATATTTGTACTTGCTGTGGAGTGACCTGAGTGCTTGTGTTATGTGGCGGATTCTAGCTCCCGACAGGCAGCTTACTGTGACCTTTTCCTTGTTCAGTCTGGTGAGGGGGACATCAGTGTGTCTGACTATGGAGTCACCTATTACAAGTGTGTCTGGCATGTTGTTTGGCCTTAAGGGCTGTGACTGTTTAGCACACTGACTTTGTGAACTATGTGTTGCATGTGCTATGTCTTGAGGTGGTGGTTGCTTGGGTGTCTGCTTTGGAGGCCTCTGTTGTTTTGGTAGATTTTTAATCAGCCTCGAGTATGTTTTTGTGTGTTTATGTGTTTGGTTTGCAATTGTGATAGTTCTATGTGAGACTGGGTTTGTGGTGTGCGTGGTTACCTTCTCCTCCTGACTGGTCTTGCCAGTACTGAATTGAGAGAGCTCAGCCTCCAGTTTGGCTATATAGTTGCATCTCTCGCATATATTTGTATTTGTTGGGAGGAGGAGAGGGTTGTCTGTGTACATGAGGCAATTGTAACATTGCCTCAAGATTCCCAGATTCACCAGCTGAACAGGAGAGGACGCCAGCAACTGACCCTTCGACATGCTAGAAATATTGAAAAAGATTGCTGTGTAACTGAGTCAGAAAGGACCTATAGGGAAATGGGTACTCAACAGAATTTAGGTAATGGGTGATCCCATGTGATATTAACTTCACCATTTTCTTTGATGCTTTGTGGCACAATCTCCAGTGCAACAGTCTTGCCACATTATTATGCCTTTCAATATACAGTCCTTCTGCCATTAGTATGCTCTCAGTATAAATAACTTTTATTGTGGTGTAAGCCTGCCCTGATTCCGTAAGGCTTGTTCTCAGGCTTTACACCAAATTAAGACACTTAAACTATCTATGAAGCAGGCTTTCACTAGGGGCCAAATTCCACAAAGAATAGCTTTTGCTGTATATATTGGTGTCCTCTGCCAAGAGCCTAGGCAAAAATACAGTGCTCAAAACAGATGGGGTAGCTGCAAGACATCCATAAGTAACATTTTGGTCATGATCCATGAGGTAAAGATGGGAAAGGCAAGTAGGGCAAGGGAAGGGGACTACAGAAAGGTTGAATTTATTCTAAAAGACTGATACATGCAAAGGAAAACTGAGGTGTACAAGGAAGTAATATCAATGTAGGAAATAACGGTGCATTAAAGAAAGAGTGACCAAGAAAATAACTGCCTATATAAAGAAAGTAGTGTTGGAAACTGAAATAGCCACCTAGACTAAGGAAAATCTTTAATGAAAAAAAAAAAGTGAAGTGCACAGGAATATGAGTGGTTGAGTTTGAGGAAAACATGTTTGAGAAATGGGCAGCTGGAGTCTTCTGAGCAATGCTGTGGTATAGGTGATGTAGATAGATGGGAGGTAGATGGTGGACACACAAGTATATGTAATAACTAAAGTTTGTCTAGATCAGTTCACCTATCTATTTTATATCATGTATATCTTAGGAAAGGTTTTATAATTCCAACCAATGTCATCAGTGTGTGATTGTCAGGAGTTCAGTCTCACAGTACACACTGTTGCGAGGAGTGGTAAACCTTGAGCATGTGGCAGATGTGCACATCTGTACTTGGTTATTGCTATCATCTACCCAAAGCAAACAAGCTCTACACTCACAATTGTAGAGCAGAGTTATAACCAGTACCTTCCACAGATTTCAACCACCATGTGCTCAGCCAAGTACCTTTCACTGGTCTCGTATCAGCAGTAACTTGGACTTGGCCATATTGATGATACATTTCCAGTGCCAGCATCCCTTCATGTCTTTGTAATAATGTGCTTCCACCAGCTAGGGTAGTCTAATACAAGAAGATCACAGTTACTTTATACTCTTAAAAGTAAGTCAACCAAAATATAGTCACTTAGTAGCTATGACTAAACGGTCACTCTTAAAAAGGTGGATGCCAACAATTAATAATGCACCAATTCTATGCACGCACTCTTGTAATAAATGAGTTACTAGCCAAAAAGTGCTAAAGTGGAATAATTGTTTTACTTTAATTAAAATTAGACACTGCACTTTGTGATCACACAGAGGAGTACAAAAATAAACAATACATACAGAAAGGGAGAAATTTCAATTCGAAAAACACTAATTGTCATCTGCCTGGTCCCGCTACTACCATTAACTGAAGATTTACTGTAATCTGTCTACCACTGCTTTTTAAAAACAATTAGCTTTTGTAGAATACTTAAAGGTGTTTACTTGCAGACATGAGCTTTCAATTTAGAATGTCCACTGCACACTCCAGAAGGAAGCCAGAGAATTCTTAATAGTTGCATATTGAAATTAGAAGTAATCCAGTAATTGCAAATGTCTAAAAGATTGCCCTGAAATTAGATGGCACTGGAAATGTATAGTTAATGCAGCTCTTCTAAAATAAAATCTCCCTTTCAAGATTAGTCAAAGTAAGAGTTTACTCTTAACCCTATCTTTGCAATGTCTGTTCTTATTATTTTATGTAATTGCAAAGCTTTTCTCTGTAGACCTGCACTGAAAAAGGTCTAACAAATGTAAATAATTTATTGTATTTATATGTCTTAATTGGGTAACTGAACTGATGTTACTCTTACCTGTAAAGGAAGTTTCTCTCAATCTGTGTTAATAGACTTTCAAAGGCAGTGGTGGGCTCACTTAAAAAAAAAAAAAAACTTTGCTGTGTTTTGTGCTGAAATGATGTAGCACATGAATGTATAGTTAATGTAGTTTTTTTGACAAAGTCCACCCTTTCAAGTGTCCAAGGTTTGTTTTTTATTTCCTTGTATTTAAAATTCATATATACGCAAATTGTATGCAAAGTTGCTCAGTTCTGTGATTTATTTTATTAATTTGTTAATTGGATAATTGAACTGTTCATCAAGGACCACATTCAGCCTTAAAAATAAATTTTCAGCTGTTTAGGAAGTTGCAGTCTAGTTTTGTTAATGGCCTTTGAAAGTAAAAGGCAGGCTCTAAAGAAAAAATGCTGAGGTTTGTGTCTTTGTTTGAAATCCATTTCAGAACTCTCTTAAATTTCACCAAAAAGAAAATGCACTTTTATACAGTTCAATGTGTATTCATTTTACTAATCAGGTGGTGGTGGTGTATGACCAGCATCAGGAAGCATTACTTGAAATTGGTGGTGGGGTTCTTAAATGCAATGCAAGATAAAGATTTTTAAATGTGGAACCTGCATCATGGTTTTAAATGTGACTAAATTATTTGAGGAAGAAAAAAGGGAAAGATGAGGGACAGATGTGAGTGACTACAAAGCTTGGAACAGCATTATTTTTTTTTCCTGTGTATGCTTTTCTGTCTCCTGTTGCCTGATGACCATCAGTTGTCTTATTTCATGGAGTGTTCATTCCAGTTTGGGTGAGAGCTGGTATCAGGAGCCATCTTTAAGGCAGCCATTAGGTACTTTATTCTTCTTTCCTGGGTTGGGAATGTGTGACCAGTGTCCTGTAGGACTCCAACCCTTTCTTTGTACTGGTGCACACTTTCATACACCCATAAAGAAGGCTACTGCAGAGTGGCTAGATGAGTTGCTGCATATCCCTGTTTCATTTTCTGTGTGCTCTGTTTCTTTGGCGTCTTGATTTTATGCCATCCAGGCATGGGCTGCTGTTTCAGTTGGCATGGTTTAGTATTGGCAAGGGAATTCATCAGGATGGCACAGTGAAACACTGCTTGGATATAAAGGATTTCCCCCATCCCCTTCAACAGCGACAGATATACAAATGGCCCAGTGGAGTTCCTTCTGTGCCTGATGTCATGCTATTGCAGTCCCTCATTCCTACTCCATCTTGGGAGGGAAGAAGAGCAAAACACTGGGTCCTTTATTCTTCCTTCCTCAGCTCGGCCTGCGATCCTAATTTGTTATCAAGCATGGGTCATCAGCCTTGGAGTTGGATGCCATCCCTTCCTACCAGTGTGCCAACTTTCTTTATGATTATTTTCTGGACCTTTTGTTGGGAACATTTGTTTGATCACGCGAAAATCCTTCAGCAAAGAGAATGCAGGGGATGTAATGAAGGCACTATCAGTCTTTGAAGAACATACTTGGAACAAGACCTGTAAAAGATTTGTTATGATATCTATGAAACGCAAGTTGCTTGATATAGGGAGTGTTGAAGGTCATTCAGACTGTCTTTTATATAATGATATTGAGTACTACCTTTTGTCACAGATGTCGAAAGATGACCGGCAGTTGATTTGTTTTCTTATGATTTTCTTGTTCCTTTCAAACCTGTAGAAAAGTTTAAAAAGCAGTAGAGCTTTGATTTTACCATCATGTTGCCTTTTTATATTTTTGGTAGGGCAGGGACTCAAAACAGACATAAATGAACTGAGATGTTGAAATAACCCTGGAAAATAAACTCTACTAAAATGAATTGTTATTTGTAGTTTAAAGGTGACAGGTAATACAAAAGTGAAAGGTTGAATGGTTTAAAATGATTTATGTTGATAAATTTGCACTGCAGGTATAAACTGAGTCATAGCTTTTAAACACATCTGTTTGCCTATTCATGTTCAATTTCTTAGCATTTGGAGGGGAGAAATGTCTTGCTTTTAGTGGTGGTTATGATGGTTTTAAACTGCTTGTGGGTGAAACTGATTTTTTAGCAGCTGTCAGGAACTGCTGTATGATGGTATTTACTACATTCTGGAATCACAGAGTCTTTTTTCATCAAAGAAATAACAGTAGGAAAAAAAAAACAGATTCTGTATGTTAATGAGAGTCTAACAGCAATACAAATTCACTTTAGCAGCATATTGTTTTTAAGTGTCCATTTTTATTGCTGTAGGAGTGGGACTGAGGATAACCTTGCTTGACAGATTTACTGCTGCTGCTAGGACCAGCACATTCTGTAACTGAAGTCCACAACTGTTGTTGTTATGGAGAGGAATAGAGAGAAATGTTACTGAACCATGATAGGCAGATTTTCTTTTATGAACATGATCTAACTTTGTAGAAGCCTGCAAGTAGATTAGCCAGTGTAATGAACCTGTGAAGAGATTACTTTAACTTCTTCCTGAAGTTGTTAGTCTAACTATGGTCCCTTAAAAGGAAGCTGTGACCCACTGTAAGACTTAGCTGACTGTAAGAAGCAGCAGTCAGTAACTATCCTGAGTACAATTATACTCATCCTTACTACCCTCCTAGTGAAGCAAAAACATGGTTTCAAGCCTGTATAGCTGTCACAATAGCCAGCAGCAGAAACTCTTTTTGGAACAAATATTCAATTTTCAGAAAGTATTTCACCAAACATATTCTACTGGTCTGATTTTTTTCAAACTCTTACTAGTCAGACTGTATTTCTTTTCCTGGAACCCCTCTTGACACATTTATTCCCCTATCCTTTCTTATATTAGCATTCTACAACCACCTCATGGAGGGATTTCCTCTTTCCATTGAAAAGACTAGCTTACCTAATTGTATTGTGCCCAGGAAGTTTGAAAGTTGTATGACAGGCTCAGATTTTTTGAATGTGCAGCTTTCCCTACCTCCTTGCTGAGTCACAAGTAATGTGCAGTGTCCCCTTTATCAGAAGTTCATGTAAGTGGGCATCCATTGTGCTGCATTCATCCCATGCTAGAGTACTGAGCATTCCTTAACTTGAATCCTATGAATGTTTAGGTTATTCATCCTTTTTTTTTAATCTTGCACTTGCCCCAGGGAAGGCTCGTATTCAGGAACCAGCCTCCTCTTGGGATAGTAAGCTATAAACCACTAAATTCCACACACCACTATTTAAGCTCAGGTTGCCAGGGAGGCAGTCAGTGGTCCTTAATTATATGCCAAAAATCTGGCCTTTCAGGCCTTTTTTCACATTTGGTAGTAAGAATGATCAATCTTTTAAATTTCTTTTGTCATTTTGCAAGTTTTTGTGATATTCTTTTAGCTTATCATTTTGCAAATAAAATTATTTTTTATCTGATGTGATAGTTCTCCTTAAAAGATGAGCCAGAATCCAGATTTTTTTGCATGTGTGTTGTCAGTTGTCACACAACTAACCATGGTTTAAGAATGAATATGTCTAATTAGGACTTAAAAGTGGATAGGAGGCTGTGCCATCTTCAGTTGTAGATGACTTATGCTTTCTGTCCAGAAAAGATCCTGAGCAAGCATGTATCCTCTTTTCGTTTCAGTAGTCATCTGTACTTCATTTACTCGCTGTCTCAAAAACTTGTGCATAATTGTATGTATTTTTCTTTAATTTTACTGCTGCTAAGGGCACTGCTGAGTCTTTTATTATTTTCCATGCAGTCTAATATTATTCAAGTGTACGATTTAAGTGCATGACTTAAAAACATATTTTAAGATGCACCGTAGATTTCCTTTAACAACAAAAATAGCAAAACCTATTTAAAACCCCCTGACTTTCATGGCTGGAAGTTTTTTTTTTCTTTTTTGTTCATTACAAGGGGACCATTGTAATGTATATAGAGACAGCAGCACCCCAGTAAAAGACTGGTGACATGTTAGCTTTCTTTATATCTGAATAGTGTGTGTGTGTGTGTGTGTGTGTGTGTGTGTGTGTGTGTGTGTGTGTGTGTTTGTGTGTCTTATGTGAATAGGTGCATCTGTGTATGCATGCATGCCTACCTGCCTGCATCCTTTAACAGCCTGTCTTTTCCTTTGCCTTGAACCCACTAAGTGCAGATATTGTCTTCACCTCTGCTTGACCCTCAATTGGATTAAAAGAGTAGTTAGAAAATAAATGATAAATAATTGAGATGATAAACTGGGTGAAAAAAGTACCATTTCATTTAACAGAGCTGCCACTGGACTTTGTAAATGCCCACACTAGATGAAAATGCTAAATTCTCAAATTTTAGAATGCTTATTTAAATTTGATTCACAATTCTAGATACCAAACATAAGTAAAGTCTTCAACTCAGTCGTTCATCATATGTATTTTTTAAACGCCTTTATTGCGTTATTACTTGTGACATAGGCAAGCTTGAATTTATATAAAAGTAATGAAACCATATTAACGAGTTCACATTTGCAAACATTATAATTCACATCTCCTGTTGTACATCATATAATTTAAGCAACATTATATTAATTTAATTTCTGTCTTTGTCTAAACCTCATTCCTCCTCCAAGACATTATTCTGTATGTATTTTCCCACAATTTCCATTTTTTTCTATGTAATTACTCCTACCCAATTCTAAAAGTCCTACTTTCTCCTTTTGTCTCTGCTACAGTATTCACTACTTCAGGTATAGCTGGTTTGGATTTTGAATTCCATTTTTAAGTAATTGCTTTTTTGGCATCCACCAGAACTGAACCTTACAAGGCTTTGTTATGTCTAGGTAATTCAGATCCTGTATCCCAGCTCAAAACATTTTTTCTTTAGGTACACTCATTTGCTTTCCCAGTATTCCTGATAGAGTATTCAGAAGGGAATTTTTTAAGTCTCCCAACTCTTTATACTCCCAAAACATATGTTCCCAGTTATCTCTTTCTTCCCCATCACACCTCCAATATTCCTCATCTACCTGAGGAAAAATGCTTTGGAGTCTGCTTGGGGGTATAAAAGTATCTATGCAAACACTTTTCAGGCAAAAATCTTAAATCATCTAAATTTTGTTGCATATTTGGGAGCCATACATTTTCCTCCTGTTTCTTTGGGGAGAGAGATTAGATATGCATTTCACAATCTCTTTTGGCCTCTCTTGATTGATTCCTTATAGTTATTGTGTACTATTTGATATAACACTAATTATTCTTTAACAGCAGTTTCTGTTCTAGATTCAATTACAAACTCTTCCAGTGAATGCCTTTCATATAGGATTCCCCTATCCATTTCTCTTGGCTATACTATGATATTGATCCCTGATGGGGAATGCAGTCACTAGCCTACAAACCAAATATTTTATTTGCCTCTTCCCATTCTTTTATCTTTCTTTCTGAAATTATTTGTTCCCAGTACCTTGGATCCTTTGCTATCTTCCTCCAGTGAATTCCAGTCGTCCCTTGTCTGTTCTCTTCAGTTATCCCTATTGGCAGAATGTGCTTACTCCATTCCCATGTTGTCTTAGTTCTTGGTATATTACTTTGAATGTAGTATTCTGTATGACTGTTTTCCTTAAGGATCTGCATCCAAAGTCCCATTCTTTCCTTGTTTCTTACCCCATGATTCATCTTCATCCCTTTCCACTTTGAATTGTAGCTTTCAGTTTGGATTATGTATAAGATCATTGACTGTGTAGTTCTAAAATATCCCTTCAAATCAGCTTATCATAAACTTGCTTGTTCTGCTGGGAAGATCAACTCATCCCACTATGTCCTATTCTCCTCCCAAATAAAATCCTTCAACTCTTTATTAATTACTATCCACAATTTCTCCTCTAGTTGATAAAAAAAAAAAAAGTGCTTGACTTGTGTATAAAACTAAAGAGAGTAAAACCTTTTTACTGGTTGTATTTTGCTATCCATGTCCATAGGCAAGAACTTCCATTTTCTCAGTTTTTATATTGTCTTTTGTTTAGTATTTTCCCGCATATCCTTAGCTGCAATAATTGAATCCTTTTTAATCCATTCTCCTAAATTCTTCATTTTATCATGTCCTGATAATTATTGGTATTGCTGAACCAATTCATATGTGGGTGTATATTTTATAGCCATGCCTTTGTTTTATCCTCATTAATTTTGTTTCCAAAAAAAAAAACAGATCTGTCCCAGAATATTCCACAACACTGAGATGCCCCTTTCTGGTTCCACAAGGTAGAAAATAATATCCTCTGAAAATAAATCCAGTTTTTCTTGATGACCATACCGGTTTTGTTCTTGAACTTTTGAGTCCCTTATCTTCTTTGCCTGTGGTTTTAAAGATAATACAAATAAAGGGGAAAGAAGACATCCCCATATGCTTCCTCTGTTCAGACTTAACTTATCGGAGAGGAATCCTCCCACTTTGATTCTTGCCTCTAATCACTCATGTATCCTAATTAACCTTATTACTGTATCAGGAAATGGAAATGCTTCCATTGCTGTACTGGTAAAATCCCAACTTTCTCAGTAAAATGCTTTCTCTGCATTAAGACCCACCAGTGACGGTGATATTTCTTATATTCTTCTTCTCTCTGGATAATCATTTTTCTGTTAATGTCATTAAATGCTTGTCTGCCCTACACAAAACCACATTTGTCCATATCTATCAATTTTGGCATCATATTTGTGATTCTTTTAGCCATTATAGACATAAACACGTTGTAATCATGGTTTAAAACTGGAATGGGCCTGTATGAAGCTGCATCAGATTAGTCTTTACTGTCTTTAGGCATTACAGCCACCACAGCTTTTTTTCCAGGATATTGGTGCCTCCCCTCCTTTTAAAATGCTGTTAAACAAAGCCTTCCAGATCTTTATCACTTTCTTCCTGTTAGCTTCCAAACTTCCACCGGAATAACACCTATTCCTGCAAACTTTCCTGCAGCTTTGGCCATACATCACCATTTTTATGTCATCTCCTCCTGTCTTAAATGTTAATTGTTGAGCCTCATCTTACCATTTGTGCTTTATTTCCTCACTTCTTTGCTTGTTGTGTGTTTGTGTTTGCTTGCCACACACACAGAGGTCTCTAGTCAGGGAGTGTGGGCTATAGGCTTAAAATGGCTTTTAAAGCAGTTAGTTAAGTACTACTACTCTATGAACCTATGAACCTATACAAACTTTTATAATATTTCTGAAATATCTCTAGTACCTCTACAAGGTTTCTGGTTATTTTTCTTGTTGTAGGCTACCTATATTTGGCAACATCCCTTTTACTTATTGTTGCTTTAGTTATTGTACCAAAAGTTTTTGTGCTCTGGATTGATCAAAAAAAACAAAAAACAAAAAAAAACTTATCAGCAGTCTTTCTAACCCCATGCGTATTATCCAGGTAGTCCCTTATTTTTTCTTTAGCACTTTGCAGTCATGCCTTTTTTTTTTTGTTATGTTTGATTTCTGTTACTTTATTAATACTTTATCTTTTGTTGTCCCCTAAATAATTACTTTTTAACCAGATTTTTTTTATTTCTACCCTATTTTTAAACACTGCTTTCATTTTATCCCATTCACCAGCTATATCTTCCCTAATAAATCCTGGATAGTTTCCACTACCTGTTCCTTAAATTTCTCTGCTTTTTAGCAGGTAGGTAGAGAAGCACCAGTGTCTCATCTTTACTTCATTACCCTGCATTTTTATCTTGGTAATTATTGGTTCATGATCTGAAGTAGTTAACAGATGTGTATCAAATGTTCTCAATTAAATGCACATGTTCCTCTAAAGTAGAATTTCTGTGAAATCTAGCCCTGTTATTGAACCATTATGTTGTAATAAAACCCTTAAACAAAACAGAATACCTCATAACTTGGTATCTTAATACAAACATACATAGCTATGTACATTTTCAAGTAATATGAACTTTTGTGCCAAAGAGCTACTGACACAGGCCCTAATTAACCTGAAATTGAAATTATCTCTGCTAAGATGCATGTTATTTGCCTGAGCTTCTACTTGCACTAATTGGTGCCCATTCTTTTTTTTCATCTTTATTCCTCCTCTCCTAGGTTTGAAAACTACTTGCATACTTTCAGAAATCATTAACTTTTAGCTTTAATGAAACCAGTGTTTTCTTTTATTATCCTGTTAATCAGCTTGTCTCCTTTAAAATGTAAGAGAAAAAAAATGTAGTCTGTTGCAGCCTGGTAAACCAGCTGAAACATTTATTGCTATAGGAAAAGCTTTCACTATACTGTGTGTTCCTGTATTTACTTGTTTCCACTTAAATACATTCATTAGATTAAGCCAAGGGTCTTAATCCAAGAAATCACATATGCAAAAGCAAGAAAAAAAAACATATCAGCTATTTGTATTTTATGATCCGTTTCCTTTTACTCCCATCTCCCAATTCATTACCTCAAGATTACTGCCCATTAACGTAAACATGCTGTTGTCTAGCTTTTCTTCTCTTTTCTGCTCTGTAGTGCCAACATTTCTTAATACCAAAAAGGAAGAAAGAGAAGAGGAAGAGAAAAACGACATTGTTTTACTTTAATAACTTTGTCACATAACAAGAACAACTAAAAATGCTTTACTGTTACAATATGCAGTTTATATTGTGAAAACTTTCATAGAAAATAAAATGTTTTACTTGCTTACCCATTTTCTTCCTCCTTCCCTCTCCTTAGAGTCCTTCCATACATTAATGACATGAAGTGAGACAAATACTTTACAGTTCCTTATAAGTTTAACAAAGTCGACAGAAGTCCACTCTTTCCACTTTATTCTTACAAAGTCATATTTCAGAAATGTGATTGATGCTTTGCAGTCTCACATTTATTCAGTAATTTCCATGTTGCTGGTCGTTATTTTGTTCATCTCCATCTCCCAACTCCAGATTCTTTTTCAGTTCCATAGTACTCAAGGTTCTTCTGCTAAGCTCCTATGCAGTTCTCTGTCTCTCAAGCATTTTCCTTTGGAACAATGAGAAAGGCTTCACTGGCAATGTCTCTGTGTTTTAGTATCTGAAGAATGAGAAGAAAAGCCCCTTCTGCTTGCTGGCTTATTTTTGTTAGAAAAACATTTGCATTTCTTCCTTAGCCTGTTCTAAATCAACAAATGACTTTGATCCTCCAGGAAAAAATATTTTGAAGACAGCTGGATACAGTAGCTTGAATCTCACACCTGCTTCTTGACATTTCCTGATAACTGGAGTAAATGTGTTTCTCTTCTGCCTGATGTACAGTGAATAATCATTTCCACAAACACTCTGCTGTCTCCAACTTTTAATACTTTCCCCTTTTACCAGCAGTTTGCCAAGATCAACTCTTTATGCAAATAGGTTTGCATCCCTACTAATAAAGTTCTTGACTTTTTTCTCGTGGCCAGATTTGGAGCATACACACTGTGTGCCCTTTCATTTAACACTTCCTTCCTTGGAATACCAGTCCAGTTGCTTATTTTTGCCTTCATAAAATTAATACAGTTTCTCTGGTACAGCAGTAAGTCACAGATTTTTTCTAGGTGTTCCGTCCTCTACATTTTTTTAAACATCCCTTCTTGAGCAGTCTGATACTCGGGTAGTTTTTTTTTTTCATTTCAACATCTGATTTTTGCAGTTTTATCAGCTCCTCTGAATATCTTTTTAAAGCTTTTTCCATTTTTTTCTCAACCTTTAGTTGTTTGACTTCATATACTCCTTCAGTGGTTCATTTATTTTATTCAGCTATAAGCAGATTTGACTTATTTTTTCATGCAGATTACTGGAAGTAATGTATTGCACCAAAGCTGGAACTTGAACTGCTTTTTGCGAATGGTTGCAAGATTCTTCCCAATCAGTGTTTTCTCTGCCTTTTCTGTTTGATTTTCTTTCAGGCTCTTAGTTTCTTGTTTGCAGGCATTCAGGCTGTATACTTACTAGCCAGTAACTGAATTTTATTCAAGCTTACAAATATTACTGTCTGCTGTCTCAGTTTTTGTTTCACATTGGGAGACCTGAAGTCAGTGTTATTCCATGTGTAGCCTTGTTGGAAGTCCCTGGCTCTTCATATAGGTTTGTGCTTAAGTCATGGTGACTTTGGAAACCCTTTACTTTCTGAAACTTGATTTGCCAGTCAGGAGTGCGTACATTATGATCTTGATCAAAGACATCACAGCATGTCAGCCCAGTGTGGAAGACTGAACTTCAAAGGGCAAAAACTTTTGAACTTGCAACTGTACTTTTGTACTAAACTTTGGGAAAAGAGGCAGGATGGTGCCTGTCCCACCTTTGCAGTGCAGTCGTTCATTGAATTTAGTTTTTTGGGTTTAAAATAATCACTGACCATATCCTTTATGACAAATGCAAAACCATTTGGCTTTTGTACATTATCCCGTCTTTTACTTAAAAATCAGCATTGCTATTCACAGTAAAGTTAAGCAGCATTAGAAGAGAACATTTTCCTCCCATTTTGAGCTTTTATCTTTAGTTTTTCTTTTTGCCTTGTTATATTTTAACGTTCATGCGTTTTGCATTAGGGTTCATGTATTTTTAATCTTTCTCATCATATTAACTCCCTAGAAAACCAATCTTTTGTATTTCTAGTATATTTCGTTAATGTTGCTGTATCTATTATTCTGTTAATCGTATTTGTATCTTCCTATATTTTCAGTCCATTCAGGTTTTTTGTTCCAGTTTATTACTGTTTACATGTTTTTGGTTTGCGTATGTTCTTTTATATTCCTTGTACATCCTTAATACAGTTTGCATTCACAAAGTCCTTGTCCTTTTTCATGGTCACGATCCATAAGACCTTCGCAGATGTATATACACTCAGATATATATAGTTGTGTCCAGGATATTTCCAGGTTGTGCTTCTCTGTTCTGGTATAAGAGATGTTTAAAAATTAAAAAACAGCAAAAAATTGTCTTTCCAGAGGCAGTTCTACTTAGTAGTTTCATATTTTTCATTTTACGTTTGCTAATCTTTTAAGTTGTGGCTTTCCTTATGGCTTATTCACAGAGAGTAACATTCTGCTCTGCTACACTGTGAGAAGTTCTATTAAAAAAAAAAATAAAACACAGCAGTCCCCTACCATTGATTTTCGCTATTGCCAGATCTGCTTGTATTTTATTTAGGCCCATGAATTTCCATTTCTTTGTGTTGATGCTGCCTTGAATTTCTGTCTTACACATACAGCTTATGTTTTATTTTACATTTGTTTATTGAGGCATTGTACTAATCTCAGTGGACCACTGACAGGCACAGCCCCGGGTGAGTATATCTCAATGTAAAAAATATACATAGAAACCTTAGAGATTTGTAGACACTTTACAAATGTCAAATTAAAAGGCGAGCTAAAAGTGAGGTGGATCCAAGAGAAGTCATGCATATAGTGTGCCTTTGGTATCTTTTCAAGCCATCATCTTCCTTTTACCAGGATTCGGTTGATGCATACACTACATACTCTTCACGAATTCAGTGCTTAAATATTTCATTTTTTTTATGCATTTCATATTGAGTGCACTGGCTTATTTCATAAATTTCACTTTATGGAACTTTCTTTGTTGGGTCCTTGGGCTTGGTTATCCTTCTGCTAAAGTCAGAATTTGTCATCATTTTCCGAACGTTTTCACTTTTGCAGATAGACATGCACAAATTGTGATGCTTGTATATCGTATACATTTGTCAAATAATCATGTCCATTACATTACCCCATGCCCAGCAGCTAATTTTTGCTGCTCACACATTTTGGATCTTAAGCCTTGCTGTCATTTGAAAAATAAATCTTGTATTCACAAGCTTTTTTCTTTTGGTAACCAACATAAATGATGTAGCTTTTTGTGGAGTTTGGCTACTAACTGTGGAACATTGAAAGAA
>NC_056749.1:397752307-397799807 GCF_019279795.1 Protopterus annectens
AGGCAGCACTTCGGTTGGCAGGATTCCAAAGTCTGGGTCTGGCCTCGGCTGATGTCGCACTTCACCCGACGTCATAGCTGCAGTTCAGCGGGTATAAAGGCATCAGCCAACGCCATTTTCCTCAGTCTTTCTTGCCGTGGCCAAGCAGAAGCTGTTCGCAAGTGCCGGTCGGTCAGAACCAGAGATTGCTACTACCGAAGACTTCTAAAAAGCTAAGTACCCCGTTGGGGACTCTTTCTTGCCTCAGCCGATGTCAGAAAAAGTGAATAACTGTTTAACTTGTGGGAAACAAATACCTCATAAAGATTTCCACTCTTATTGCCTACCTTGTTTAGGCCCAGACCACGACGTAGCAGCCTGTCTAGCCTGTGCTTCTTTCAAGGAGTTTTTCGGCTCCGCTTTTGCTTACAACATGCCATCGGAAACTCCGACTTCACAATTAGCTAAAAAGCGCAAGGAAAAGGACCGACACACGCGGTCCGCGGTTTCAGCCGAAACCGCGGTTAAGTCAACCGCGAGTGTCACGGTTTCGGCTGAAACCGAGCCCTCGGTTCTTCCTTCGGCCGAAAGCTTGCCTCCCACCGAGGCCTCATCCAGCATGGCTGAATCTGCTACTGAAATTCCACCTGCTCTTACAGGTTCACAGGATTTATCTGATACTATCCCTTTAGATATATCCACTCCTTCACATGGAGCTGCTAGACCCCCTGCATCCATGTCGATTAAGGCTTTTGCCAGGGCTAAAGCAGCAAAATCAACCAAGACTGTGCCTACTAAGACCCCCTCTCACAGGCCTAGCTCTAGTACTTAAATGCTTAGTCTAGCAGAGGATCTCATTTCTTTGATCAGGGGATCCCAACCTCACCCGGACAGGGCCTCTCACCCACCTCCAGAGAAGAGGCCTAGAGCAGAGCCCCCTGAGCCAGTTTCTTCAGATTTCTCTTCTGATGATTCAGAAAATACAGACCCTCCAGAAGGCCCTTATTCTCCTTATGAGGACTCTGATGCAGAAGAATCCATTCCTTCTGCCTCTCCGCCTGAGGAATTTTCTTTTGGGGAAACCTTGCATGCTATGAGGGAACAATTTCAATGGCAGGGCCAGGATTTTTCAGACTCTAGGAAAAGGCTTAGGACCTTTTTCATTTGCCACAGCATAGGCCTTTAGCCATTCCTCCAGTACTTACTGTTGTGGATGATGCATTTAATGATGCTTGTACTGCCCCTGATTCACTTCCTCCGGCCCCTGCTAAGCCCGACAGGTACTACAGGGTTCTGGACACACATTATCATTTGTATAAGGCTCCTTTTGCAGATCCTGAAACTATTTCGCAGGGACCCAAGGCTGTAGCAGCTACCTCTGCCAAAACCCCTCCCCTCTGAAAGGGAATCTAGGGCCTTAGAGAGATGGGGTAAAAAAGTTTATACTTCTGCTACTCTTTCGGCTAAGGCCTTAAACTGTCAATTCCACATGATTCAGTATCAGGAATTTATGTTAGACCAGTTAACTAAAAAACTGTCCTCGCCTGAACCATTAGACAAAAAGTCTCTTCAGGAAATGGTACATAACATACAGCAGGTCAGTAATCATTCCTTAAAATGCAGCTATGATGCACTGGAGGCTTCCTTTAGATCAGCAATGACTGGTACAGTGATCAGAAGGCATGCATGGTTAAAAGAGCAGTCCTTACCAGACCATGTAAAATCAAAGCTCCTAGATGCTCCCATGGATAAGCATAATTTGTTTGGCTCACCTGCACAGCAGGTGCTGAAGAAGGTGGAAGAGAAAGCAAAATCTGTCCAGACAGTCAAGGATTTCTTACAGGTCCAGCCTCCCAAGGTTTAGTAGGAACTGGCCTTCCAAGAATTGGTCCTTTCCAGACACCACCAGAGCACAGAGAGGCAGGAATAGGCACCCAAGAGGCAGGGGTCAATCCAGAGGTGCCTACAGGGGACATCAGTGGCAGCCTAACAACCAGCGAAGTACTGCCACAGATCCAGCCACTACCACTTCCACAGGACAATCACAGTGACTTGGCTCTGAGACCGCCTACCAGGGAACAACTAGATGCACCCTTAGGTGGAAAGCTAGCCTTATTTTCAGTAAACTGGCATTACATCACAGGAGACAAATGGATTTTACAGACAATAGACAATGGTTACAGGTTTCACTTCCATACTCTACCAAGGAAGAGAGGAATGCCAAACCTACCTCCAAATCAAAGGACAAAAGCTCTAGAACAAATAGACAACTTAATAAGGATGAGAGCTATAGAAAGGTACTGTCTATGGAACAAGGGCAAGGATTTTACTCCAGACTTTTCCTGGTGCCAAGAAAAGAAAACCAATGGAGACCTATTCTAGACATGTCCGCTCTGAACACATATCTCATTGTTCCAAAATTCAAGATGCTGACCCTACAGCAGCTTCTTCCCATGCTGGGCAAGGAGTCTTGGCTGGTAACTCTAGATCTCAAGGAGGCATACCTGCACGTCCACATACGACCAAATTGCAGAAGATACCTCAGATTTCTTGCAGGATCAGAGCATTATCAATTCTCAGCATTGCCCTTTGGCTTATCTACTGCGCCCAGAGTATTCACGAAATGCCTGGCATCAGTAATTGCTCATTGCAGGCTTCAGGGAATTCAAATTTACCCTTACCTGGACGACTGCCTGTTGCAAGCGGACAACAAAAACAAATTAGCAACAGATTTGAAAAAGGTCATTCATCTGCTACAAGTCCTGGGATACACAGTCAATATAAAAAAGTCAAGGCTGATACCATCCCAGAGGATAACTTTCTTGGGTGCTGAACTGGACACATCAAATCAAATGGCATCCCTCACAGCAGAAAAGCAGAAGCACCTTCCTCTCTATTTCATGGCATTAACAACGCAGAACCAGCTAACAGCAAGGAAAGTCCTGCAAGCCCTGGGTTACATGGCATCCTGCATAATATTGATTCCACATGCCAGACTACATATGAGGAAGTTGCAATGGTACCTAAGGAATTTATGGTCTCAGCACAAGCACAGCCTAGAAACCCAAATTCCAATAATTCCATGCCTGAAGCAAGAATTCCAATGGTGGGCTTAGGCCTGTCAATTGAACAAAGGACTGCCCTTCCACAGCCCTCAACCAAGCCAGACTATCACCACGGATGCCTCAGACCTCGGTTGGGGGGCACACATGCTGGACAAGTGCATACAAGGCTTATGGACTCAAGACCAGCTGAACCTACACATAAATCAAAAGGAGATGCTGGCAGTAAAACTGGCAATTCAGACATTCAGACCGTTTCTTCAACAGGGTCAATTGCTGATAAGGACGGACAACACCACAGTTATGTGGTACATCAACAAACAGGGAGGCACACATTCATACCCTCTATGCGGGATGGCAATGGACCTCTGGAATGTGGCCCTGAGCTTCAACATTCAGCTCCAGGCAATATTTGTACCAGGAAAAGAAAATATACTAGCAGACATCCTAAGCAGAACTACCACGGATGCCCACGAATGGATGCTGCATCCAGACATCTTCAAATCCATTACAAGGAAATGGGGACTACCAGAAATAGACTTATTCGCATCCCCACACAACCACCAATTGAAAAATTCTGCACAAGGACATACCACCCTCTGGCTTGGAAGGTGGACTCCTATCTTTCAGTTGGGAAAACCTGACAGCATATGCATTCCCACCTCTTCCTTTGATGCACAAGGTGCTATTGAAGATCAAAGAAGACCGCCCAAGGATCATCCTGATAGCTCCAGACTGGCTGAGGCAGCATTGGTACCCATTACTGAGGAGTATGTCTCGGGAACAAATATGGCCTCTGCCCCTAGTTCCCTTACTGCTAACACAGAACAACTTCAAAACCCTGCATCCAAACTTGAAAACGTTGCAGCTAGTTGCCTGGAACATTGCATAAGACAAAATAACCCAGATTTATCTCAAAGGGTTAAAGACATTATCTTGGAGGCTCGCAGACCCTCAACAAGGAAAACTTATTCAGCAAAATGGAAAAGATATCTCATTTGGAGTGCAGCTAAAGGAGAAGATGTGTCACTGGTAAACATAGCTAACATCCTGAAATACTTGGCAGAACTTTTCCACAATGGCCTGTCCTATTCTTCCATTAAGATTCATGTATCAGCTATTTCAGCAGAATACAACATGGACCCTCCAGTCTTCTCTTATCCTCTACTCAGGCAGTTTCTGAGAGGAATTAAAAATGTAAAGCCACCAAGGAAGCTACCATTGCCCGCATGGGACTTGAACTTTGTGCTGGAAAAGTTGACACTCCCTCCTTTTGAACCAGCAGCAACAGCAGAATTACAGTACTTATCATGGAAAACTGCTTTCCTGCTTGCAATCACTTCAGCAAGAAGGGTTTCTGAATTACAGGCATTAATGGCAGTACAGCCCTTCCTTATCTTCCATCAAGATAGAGTGTCCATGAGAACTAATCCTACTTTTATGCCAAAGGTGGTCTCCAGGGTATCTCTAAACCAAGCTATCCACCTACCTACATTCTTCCCCAACCCACAGAACAGGAGAGAAAGATTATTACATACCTTGGATGTACATAGGCAATTGCGCTACTACCTGGACAGAACCAAGAGCAATAGAAAAACTGACCAGCTACTGGTAGCATATGCAACAGGAATGGAAGGAAAAGCAATTTCAAAACAGACAATCTCAAAGTGGATAGGAAATTGCATTAGATTTTGTTACTCTTACCATGGAAAGACAACTCCAGAAAACATCAGACCTCACTCCACAAGGGCTACAGCCACTACTACAGCTTTTTTACGAGGAGTGGCTACCAAAGACATTTTAGAGGCTGCTACTTGGAGCTCCGTGCATACATTTGCCAAGCATTATAATCTACCCTTATACTCCAGATCCCGAGCAGGTTTTGCCACTGCTGTTTTGTCTAGCAGGGTGACTGACATGATCCCCGGGGTGAATTTCCTATCTCCCAACCAATCATCAAGGTTCCTTTTAAAGAGGGCCTGAGGCTCTGCTTGACATGTATGGGCAGTCTATTCCAGAGTATGGGGAGTCTCTAGGTCAGGAACCTATCCCTCCAGCATGTTTTGTTCATTGTGATGACAAGGTTTAGATCCCTGGAGAGTGTGGCTCTGAGGGATTGGGATTTCTTTAAGTGGCGCATGTCCAACAGCTCAGGGTTTGACATGGCCTTGTATGTTAAGCAGAGATCGCCTCTGAATAGACAATATGCCACAGAGTATAGCTGGAGTTTTTTTAGACGGTCAGCATATGACAGCTGCTTCAGGCCTGTGATTCTTTTAATGAGGTATTTCTGTGGCCTTTTCAGCTCTTGCAGATGTCTTGTGCGGTACATACCAAATGGGGCGTTATACTCTGTAATGGGTCTAATGAGGGATGAGTACAGTGGGACAATGACCTCCTTTTTTCTGGATGAAAAGCCCTTAGTGATGAGGTGTGCCACATAGAAGGATTTCCTGATTGTTGTGGCGATGTGGTTATCGAAGGTGAGACCACTGTCCACCTCTGTTCCCAAGTCTCTCATCACACTTTCGATGTTTAATGTACGTCCACCTATGTGGTAATTCATGGGTACATGTTTTTTTCCAAAGGGAATAACTATAAATTTCTTGGCATTAAGCTTGAGCCCATAGCTCTGGCACCAGGCATCTGTTTCTGTAAGGCCCTTTTGTAGAATATCCACATAATTTGGGGATTCAGTAATGGCTCCCAGTTTGCAGTCATCTGCGAACTTTGTTAGCCAGAGTCCCTTAGTGTTGACTTGTACTTCAAAAAAGAAAGGGGAGGGTGCCCAAAAACGGGGGAGTTTGGTTTTTTTTCCCAGGTTACAGGTTTCACTTCCATACTCTACCAAGGAAGAGAGGAATGCCAAACCTACCTCCAAATCAAAGGACAAAAGCTCTAGAACAAATAGACAACTTAATAAGGATGAGAGCTATAGAAAAGGTACTGTCTATGGAACAAGGGCAAGGATTTTTACTCCAGACTTTTCCTGGTGCCAAGAAAAGGAAACCAATGGAGACCTATTCTCGACATGTCCGCTCTGAACACATATCTCATTGTTCCAAAATTCAAGATGCTGACCCTACAGCAGCTTCTTCCCATGCTGGGCAAGGAGTCTTGGCTGGTAACTCTAGATCTCAAGGAGGCATACCTGCACGCCCACATACGACCAAATTGCAGAAGATACCTCAGATTTCTTGCAGGATCAGAGCATTATCAATTCTCAGCATTGCCCTTTGGCTTATCTACTGCGCCCAGAGTATTCACGAAATGCCTGGCATCAGTAATTGCTCATTGCAGGCTTCAGGGAATTCAAATTTACCCTTACCTGGACGACTGCCTGTTGCAAGCGGACAACAAAAACAAATTAGCAACAGATTTGAAAAAGGTCATTCATCTGCTACAAGTCCTGGGATACGCAGTCAATATAAAAAAGTCAAGGCTGATACCATCCCAGAGGATAACTTTCTTGGGTGCAGAACTGGACACATCAAATCAAATGGCATCCCTCACAGCAGAAAAGCAGAAGCACCTTCCTCTCTATTTCATGGCATTAACAACGCAGAACCAGCTAACAGCAAGGAAAGTCCTGCAAGCCCTGGGTTACATGGCATCCTGCATAATATTGATTCCACATGCCAGACTACATATGAAGAAGTTGCAATGGTGCCTAAGGAATTTATGGTCTCAGCACAAGCACAGCCTAGAAACCCAAATTCCAATAATTCCATGCCTGAAGCAAGAATTCCAATGGTGGGCTCAGGCCTGTCAATTGAACAAAGGACTGCCCTTCCACAGCCCTCAACCAAGCCAGACTATCACCACGGATGCCTCAGACCTCGGTTGGGGGCACACATGCTGGACAAGTGCATACAAGGCTTATGGACTCAAGACCAGCTGAACCTACACATAAATCAAAGGAGATGCTGGCAGTAAAACTGGCAATTCAGACATTCAGACCGTTTCTTCAACAGGGTCAATTGCTGATAAGGACGGACAACACCACAGTTATGTGGTACACCAACAAACAGGAGGCACACATTCATACCCTCTATGCCGGATGGCAATGGACCTCTGAATGTGGCCCTGAGCTCAACATTCAGCTCCAGGCAATATTTGTACCAGGAAAAGAAAATATACTAGCAGACATCCTAAGCAGAACTACCACGGATGCCCACGAATGGATGCTGCATCCAGACATTTTCAAATCCATTACAAGGAAATGGGGACTACCAGAAATAGACTTATTCGCATCCCCACACAACCACCAATTGAAAAAATTCTGCACAAGGACATACCACCCTCTGGCTTGGAAGGTGGACTCCCTATCTTTCAGTTGGGAAAACCTGACAGCATATGCATTCCCACCTCTTCCTTTGATGCACAAGGTGCTGTTGAAGATCAAAGAAGACCGCCCAAGGATCATCCTGATAGCTCCAGACTGGCTGAGGCAGCATTGGTACCCATTACTGAGGAGTATGTCTCGAACAAATATGGCCTCTGCCCCTAGTTCCCTTACTGCTAACACAGAACAACTTCAAAACCCTGCATCCAAACTTGAAAACGTTGCAGCTAGTTGCCTGGAACATTGCATAAGACAAAATAACCCAGATTTATCTCAAAGGGTTAAAGACATTATCTTGGAGGCTCGCAGACCCTCAACAAGGAAAACTTATTCAGCAAAATGGAAAAGATATCTCATTTGGAGTGCAGCTAAAGGAGAAGATGTGTCACTGGTAAACATAGCTAACATCCTGAAATACTTGGCAGAACTTTTCCACAATGGCCTGTCCTATTCTTCCATTAAGATTCATGCATCAGCTATTTCAGCAGAATACAACATGGACCCTCCAGTCTTCTCTTATCCTCTACTCAGGCAGTTTCTGAGAGGAATTAAAAATGTAAAGCCACCAAGGAAGCTACCATTGCCGATGGGACTTGAACTTTGTGCTGGAAAAGTTGACACTCCCTCCTTTTGAACCAGCAGCAACAGCAGAATTACAGTACTTATGGAAAACTGCTTTCCTGCTTGCAATCACTTCAGCAAGAAGGGTTTCTGAATTACAGGCATTAATGGCAGTACAGCCCTTCCTTATCTTCCATCAAGATAGAGTGTCCATGAGAACTAATCCTACTTTTATGCCAAAGGTGGTCTCCAGGGTATCTCTAAACCAAGCTATCCACCTACCTACATTCTTCCCCAACCCACAGAACAGGGAGAAAGATTATTACATACCTTGGATGTACATAGGCAATTGCGCTACTACCTGGACAGAACCAAGAGCAATAGAAAAACTGACCAGCTACTGGTAGCATATGCAACAGGAATGGAAGGAAAAGCAATTTCAAAACAGACAATCTCAAAGTGGATAGGAAATTGCATTAGATTTTGTTACTCTACCATGGAAAGACAACTCCAGAAAACATCAGACCTCACTCCACAAGGGCTACAGCCACTACTACAGCTTTTACGAGGAGTGGCTACCAAAGACATTTTAGAGGCTGCTACTTGGAGCTCCGTGCATACATTTGCCAAGCATTATAATCTACCCTTATACTCCAGATCCCGAGCAGGTTTTGCCACTGCTGTTTTGCAAGGCATCTTAACTACACCATAATCTTATTATTGCCTCCTCCCCAGTTTGGCTATGGTATTCTACCCATTTGTTAGGACTGCAGATGCATCCTTGAAGGACATAGTACAGTTTTGTACCTACCATAAATGTAGATGTCCTAGAGGTATGCATCTGCAGTCAGGATTACCCACCCTCCTTCCCTCTGTGGTACTCCTAGGGTATTTGCCCATCTTGTAGCTAGCTGGGGAATCTATTATGGTGTATTTGTTTGTATATATGTTTATACATGTTTATTTCTATTTGCTCTCTATTGTTTGGAAACATTTGCATTTATCCAAATTTAGCCTTCCTAGAGGGCACCTGGCATCTGGGGCAAGAAACACTGAGGAAAATGGCGTCGGCTGATGCCTTTATACCCGCTGAACTGCAGCTATGACGTCGGGTGAAGTGCGACATCAGCCGAGGCCAGACCCAGACTTTGGAATCGGGTTTAAGCCGATCAAGGGCTGCCTGAGGCCAGGACAACCCATTTGTTAGGACTGCAGATGCATACCTCTCGGACATCTACATTTATGGTAGGTACAAAACTGTACTTTTTGATGCGTGATGTGCATATGGAATGCAAAGAAGGAAAGTATCTCTTTATCAAATTAAGCTGAGATATGTGGATTGGGAGGGATAGTGTGGGTCTTTGCAATATGTTTAGATGAAGGCAGTGTCTGATGAAAGATAGCACGAGTTCTAGATCGGTTTGTTTCATGGTATATTGTTTGATGTTTTATGTAGCTTGACCTTGGCAAGATTTGCTAGACAGGTGACTAGGAGGCAACCTTAAGATTTTTATTTTTTGTAGTAAGTAAGATGGGTTTTAATGGCTCTCGTTCCTGTTCTCCACTCAACAGACCAGTTTGTTCCTCTATCAGGGTGAGAGACACCCCCTGCAGTTCCAAATGTACTTAATACATTAATATTTTAGATTTATTAAAATGTAACTGTGTACTCAAGACCCTGTTGATATATGAAAATAACCTAGCCTGAAGTTGTGTGACACATGCGCATGGTTTCTGTTGCTTTTGTTGACATGTCTTTTTTATGGAACTATGGATTGGTTGACTAATTTGTTGGGTTCAGTTATTTTAAAAATGTATATATTGATGTTGAGATCAGAGTTAATGCAAGATTGGCTTAAAGTGGATTTAAGGAAGTTTTCCTTTTTTCCCCACAGTTATGCGATGGTATGTGTGTGTGCATGTGTTTCTGTGTGTGTGTGTGTGTGTGTGTATATATATATATATATATATATATATATATATATATGAGAGAGAGAGAGAGAGAGAGCGCGCAAGGGGTGTGAGGGGGGGCACAGCCCCCAACATGGAGGGGCTTGCATTAAGAGGTCATAGCATTAGAGAAAGATATGCAAAAAGTGACAATAGAAAAAGAGACTTATCTGTAGGGGAATGCACAAATCATATGAGAATACAACTCCATCGAGAAGTTGCCATAGGGGAATGCACAAATCATATGAGAATACAACTCCATTAAGAAGATGCCATTGTTGAAGCCCTGTCTGTGAAATTTGTAACTCAAGTTAAGGCTGTAACCCTGCAAACCATAAGGTTGGATGTGGGAGTGACACTCTGCATTGTTGGGTGTCCCATCTTGGTTAGTGTGAGAGGGTTGATACTTGATTGAAGCCCTTGGTGGTAGACATAGGAACCTAGTCTAGAGTATAAGGAGAGGTACAGACTGAAAGGCATCTAGAGGTGTGCATGTTGCACTTGTATCATTACGTGTCAGGCGTAGGGGGTGGTCTATTAAAAAGTCATCAGTACCAGCATGGTGCCATTCTGCAATACTCTGTTATCTCATGAAGATGCAAAGAATGATTGGAATCACAGTTATCTTGTAGGTGGATGCCAGAAAAAAAAATGAAAAGTTCAAAATGTCATCCGTTTGAATGTTGCTGACGTTGTTCACTAAGTTGCAGGTGCATAAGAGAGTAGTGTTTATGATCTGTGTGTTGTGGCACCTGCTATCGTAACTGCCCAAGTCGTATAAGGAAATAAGTATAAGCAGAATTCCTCATTTGGGGTGACAGATTAATGCTTCACTGCTACAAGAGCAAATGTATGACTGTATGGTTTGCATAAATATGCAAGCTTACAGAAGAATGACATCATAAAAAAGGAATAGATGTGTTCCTCATCTTATACCCAGAATGTGTACCTACATCTAATGCTAGAAGTTGAAAATGTTGCAGGTGTTGTCCTTGCTTTACAGCAGATACTTGGATTTATCAGACAGACCCTACTATTCATAGGTTCATAGGTTGGTACTAGGCTATCGGCCCTAGGGCCTATACAAGCCTAGCCATAACAATTCCCTGGGTATTTCTTCCCACAATATTTACTTCCCTGGACCCCTGTCTAGCAGGGTGACTGACATGATCCCCGGGGTGAATTTCCTATCTCCCAACCAATCATCAAGGTTCCTTTTAAAGAGGGCCAAGGAGGTGCTCTGCTTGACATGTATGGGCAGTCTATTCCAGAGTATGGGGAGTCTCTAGGTCAGGAACCTATCCCTCCAGCATGTTTTGTTCATTGTGATGACAAGGTTTAGATCCCTGGAGAGTGTGGCTCTGAGGGATTGGGATTTCTTTAAGTGGCGCATGTCCAACAGCTCAGGGTTTGACATGGCCTTGTATGTTAAGCAGAGATTGCCTCTGAATAGACGATATGCCACAGAGTATAGCTGGAGTTTTTTTTAGACGGTCAGCATATGACAGCTGCTTCAGGCCTGTGATTCTTTTAATGAGGTATTTCTGTGGCCTTTTCAGCTCTTGCAGATGTCTTGTGCGGTACATACCAAATGGGGCGTTATACTCTGTAATGGGTCTAATGAGGGATGAGTACAGTGGGACAATGACCTCCTTTTTTCTGGATGAAAAGCCCTTAGTGATGAGGTGTGCCACATAGAAGGATTTCCTGATTGTTGTGGCGATGTGGTTATCGAAGGTGAGACCACTGTTCACCTCTGTTCCCAAGTCTCTCATCACACTTTCGATGTTTAATGTACTTCCACCTATGTGGTAATTCATGGGTACATGTTTTTTTCCAAAGGGAATAACTATAAATTTCTTGGCATTAAGCTTGAGCCCATAGCTCTGGCACCAGGCATCTGTTTCTGTAAGGCCCTTTTGTAGAATATCCACATAATTTGGGGATTCAGTAATGGCTCCCAGTTTGCAGTCATCTGCGAACTTTGTTAGCCAGAGTCCCTTAGTGTTGACTTGTACTTCAGAGAAGTAGATGCCAAACAAGAGTGGTCCCAGGACTGAACCCTGAAGTACTCCACTTGTCTGGAGCTGGATTTGGAGTTGGCTACTTTTACAGTGTGGGTTCTGTCAGTAAGCCAGTTGGCAACCCATCGAGTGATGTAGGGATTTATGCCTAGCTTAGAAAGTTTGTCTATGATTCCAAAGTGGGGGATGGTGTCAAAGGCCTTGGCGAGGTCCAGATAGGCTGTGTGGACCACCTTACCCTCATCCACAGCTCTGGAGACTGATTCGAAGAAGTCAATCAGGTTCAGGAGACAAGATCGGCCCTTCACAAACCCAAACTGGGTGGGGTCCAGTATTTGAAGGTTGCCAATGTCTTTGTTTATAAGTTCCATGATAATGCATTCCATGCCCTTGCAGATCAGGCTCGTCAGACTGATGGGACGGTAGTTCCCGGGATCCAAGGTGGATCCCCCCTTGTGGAGTGGGATAACTGTAGCTGTGCGCCACTCAGTGGGCATGAAGCCTGAGGTGATGCTATGATTAAACATGACACTTAGGTGAGGTGCCAATTCATTTTGTAGTTCATGTAGTACACAGTCTGGGATGTTATCTGGTCCCATAGATATTGTATTCTTAGCTTTGGAGAGTGTGGTTTCTACTTGTGTGGTCGTGATTACTAGAATAAACTGTATATTTAATGCCATTGTGTTGTAGCTCAGAGCAGATCTGAGCATTGCCATTTAGATTCTTGACATAACTATAGAATGCCTTGCGGTTGTCTTTGGAATCTTTGGCAATTTTATTTTCGTAACTAGCTTTTGAGGGATCTCAGCTACTTACTGAGGTTGGTGAGGGAGTTTTTTGCATCTTGGGATTTTCCTCTTTTCTGCAACAGTTTCTTCCTTCTGTTGTATAGTTTGTTTATAGCAGGGGACCACCAGATTGGCTTCTTTTTTTTTGGAGGAGAGCATCTTGGTTCTATTTGGGATGGCACAATTCATGCACGAGTGGATGTGCTCATACAGTGCTTTAGTGTAGGATTCTGCAGTTGAACTTTCAGATCCCGTCTGCATGGGTGTCATGAAGTTTGTCACTTCTGACTTCAGTAGCAAGAAGTTGGCTTTGGAGAAGTTTTTTAAGGAGGTTTCCTTACTGGGGGTTGGGATGTGGATGTCAAGGGTGATTTTCTTATGGTCACACCTGACCAATGAGGGGGTGACCACTGGTGTGGAGCATCCATCTCCCATGTTGGTAATTACCGGGTCTAGGATATTGAAGCCACTGGTGGGACAATGGATTTAGTTGATCCAGGGCATTGGAATTTATGAATTCCAAGAACCATTGGGAAAAGGAGTTGGTACCCGAGTAGTTTTCCCAGATGTTCTTCATGTTTCATTGTTGCAGTCATTAAATTTAGGTAATCTGCTGGCAGGTTGCCCTCACTCGGGCTGATTAACAAAGTCTTGGGTCCTGCGTCAGTTGCTGTCCCTTCTTCCATGACATCAGGTCGTCAGGGGTATAAAACATGCAGCCAATGCCATTACATCAGTCTTTCCTGCTGTGCGGTGCCCGAAGCAGAAGCAGTTCGCAAGTGCCGGTTGGCCGACTCCTGAAATTTTCATTTTCAGAACCGCAGTCTTCAACTTACAGTTAAGTACCCCATTGGGGAAACTTTTTCTTGCTCCTTACCGATGTCAGCAAAAGTTAATAATTGCATTACTTGTGGGAAGCAAATACCTCATAAAGATTTTCATTTGTACTGTATTACTTGCCTAGGCCCTGGCCACGACGTACCTTGCTGTCGGTTTTGTTTTTTACTTAATCAGCGCACTTTCCATCATCAGTACATTTTTGCCGCTAAATATTTCGGTTCTCTGTTTAATTATCCAGAAATGATGTCAGTTAGCCATCTGACTACCAGAATTCCGAAAAAACCCAAAGAAAAAGACAGAGACAGGCCGTCGAGGTCCAAAACTGCCGACGATGCTTCTCCTAAGCCAGTCGCCAGTTTGCTGGTACTCAGTGAGGCGCTTTCGCAGCCCCTGATACCCGCTACTTCTGATTCGCAGGCCTCTACGGAGACCCATTCGGAGTCCGGTATGCCGCGAGATGCTTCACCTATGGAACCTGTGGATGTCTCTACCTTGGATGGGTCTGGAGCCACTGCGCAGGCACCGTCTTCTGAGGGTGTATTTAGGCCTACAGACTTGCATATTAAACCGACTCCACCTTCAATACTAAAGCCTAAATCTCGATCTATGTCTAAAAAACCGAAGCCCAGGCCACATTTTCAGGCCCCTCTGCCTAAAAACAAATGATCAAAATGGCTGAAGATTTAATTACTCTAATCAGGGGTAGTCACCCCCCCCCCCCTTCTAAGAGGCCTAGGGCTGAGCTTGACTATGAATCTTCTGATCAGGACTCTGTTTCTTCTGACTCTTCTAATGACCTGGATTTGTCCATACCTACTTATGAGGATTCTGAGGCAGAGGATTCCATTCCCTCTACTTCCCCCCTGAGGAATTTTCTTTTGGGGAAACTTTCCATACCTTAAGGGAGCATTTCCGCTGGGAAAGTCAGGAATTTTCTGAATCCAAAAAGAGTCTTAGGGATTTCCTTCTTCCTCAGCATAGGCCTTTGGCCATACCTCCTGTACTAGACATTGTTGATGATGTGTTTTCGGAATCCAGTATGGCCCCTGATTCCCTGCCTCTGGCTCCTAGTAAACCAGACAGATACTATAGGGTTCCTAACTCCCACAAATTCCTTTTCAAAAATCTTGTTACGGACCCAGAAACCATTTCTCAGGGGCCCAAGAGCATTAAAGCTTCTACTGCTAAAAAGCCTACCCCTTCTGACAGAGATTCCAGGGCGCTGGATAGATGGGGTAAAAAGGTTAATACTTCTGCAACCTTGGCCTTCATGGCTTTAAACTGTCAATTTCATATGCTAAAATATTAACAGTATATCATTGGACTACAGAAAATGATGTTGATTTCTGACTGTGTGGAAAATAAAGATTTACAGGATTTATTGCGTTCAGCTGAACAAGTTGGAAAACATACTCTGCAATGTGGTTTTGAGTCTTTAGAGGCCTCTTGCAGGGCTGCTGTTACTGGGTCTGTGCTTAGAAGGCATGCTTGGCTTAAGGAGCAATCTCTGCCTGATCATGTTAAAGCAAAATTGTTGGATGCTCCTTTAAATCAGGATCACCTGTTTGGCAATAAGGCTGAAGAAGTTCTAAAAAAGATAGAAGATAAAGCTAAACCTGTACAAACTGTGAAAGATTTCTTGCAAGTGCAACCTCTAAGATTTAGTAGGCACTGGCCTACTAAGAACTGGTCCTTTCCAGCTCCTTCCAGATCCAGTCAAGTCAAATCCAGACACACCAAAAGCACCAGGTTTCAGTCCCAAGGGACTCTCAGAACTAAGCAATGGGGTGCTTCCACTTCCAAATCTGGAAATAACAAGACACCCCCCATGGTAAACAGTCTCAATGACTTCCCTTTAAAACTACCAAGCACTTACCTTTCAGCAGCCCCTTTGGGGGGAAAGATTGCTCTTCATGCAAAAAACTGGCAATACAATAACCCAGGACAAATGGGTTTTAAATATAGTGTCCCAGGGATAAAGATTTCATTTCCACACATTGCAAACTCCGAACGGGTGGCCAGACCTGCCCCCAAATCAATGTGCAGAGACTCAGAAACAAGTACTTTCCCTATTAAACATGGGGGCTATTCAACCGGTACCAGAAGAGGAAAAGGGACAAGGTTTCTATTCCAGACTTTTCCTGGTACCCAGAAAAGACAAATCATGGCGTCCAATTCTGGACCGGTCTACTCTAAACATCTTTCTGGATATTCCAAAATTCAAGATGCTGTCTCTTCACCAGTTACTTCCAATGCTAGACAAGGATGCCTGGTTGGCAACTCTAGATTTGAAAGAAGCTTACCTGCATATCCCAATTAGGGAATCTTGCAGAAGATGCCTACGTTTCAAAGCAGGCTACTTGCATTATCAGTACATTCTGATCATTCGAGCCCGAGCCCTGACTCGCTCCCGCTTTATGGCATATGCAAAAAATCTCATCTCTATGCTGGCTACTATATATATCCCAGCACCTGCACCACTACAGTCCCCCAGATCTCTGAGCTCTTTTGTGTAACTTTTTAACTTTTTTCTGTCAGAATCTTTGCTAATTCAAAAACAAAAAGCTGTTTTACTCTGTGCTCTGTTGTGTTTGTTTTGGAAACTTTTGTGGAAAAATTTGTGTGTGATTGGTGTTTGTTGTTGTTGCTACAGGCTCCCTTCATCCGTCCCTTTCCTCCTGTTGGTTAATTTGAACCTTAGGGGTTCTTGGATTCTTTTATTCATTTATTCATCTGCTGCAGTTTAATTTTTTTTTAGCGCGGGCTATCATTGTGAGCGCAAGTTAATCTTTGTAGTCAGTCTATTCCATCAAAAGTTTGTCTGTGAGAGAGTTACTCAGTTTTACTTATACTTCCCATCTATCTAATAAAGGAGTCTAGGAGCATGGACCCGGTGCAGGGAAGCGCACCCTGACTTCAGCGGCCTTTACCTCGGTCCCTGAATTATTTGGCACATTTTACCCAGGCTACAGAGGATCTGGTCAAGGAGCCTCAGATTCCCTCTCAAATTTTCCACAGGCAGCTAATGCCAGGTTAGCTCTCGGTTGGCTATCCTTACCTCGATGATTTCTAACCGTCCATGAGGCTCCCATTTCATATCGGCCGATAAGGCCCGAACAAGCGGCTGAGCACGAAACAGACCTGCTGAGGAATTAAGCCTGCTCCCGTTTGTCATTGTGAGGCCTTCAAGTCTTCCTTCCTTCGCCGGCTCTTGATGGGTCCTCTTTGTTTGGACCTAAGGTAAAGAGGTTACACCCCCCACCACCCCAAACACCCCCCGTCCAAAAAATCCCGACCCACCCGCAGTCAAGGGAAATCGCAGCCAGAAGCTTTCAAAGCTGCTAGAAAAAGGAGTCATCCAACGGTCCTCACAGAATTATCACATAATCGACCGACCAGGCCCAGGAGGTATCTCCATGTCACAGCCTGAGACAGTCATTTCCACTTTGTGCACTGCCCTTTGGTCTCACCACAGCCCCCAGGGTGTTCACCAAGTGTTTGTCAGTAGTGACTCACCTGAGGAGAGTCTCGATTCCAAGTGTTTCCCATCTGGAACGACTGGCTCCTGACTGCCACCACCAGGCATCTATAATAGACAACCTCAAACCCCATCCTCCCCTGGGTGCTTCCCTGGGAATTCAATTGGTGGCTCAAAGTCTGTCTGCCCTGCCCTCTCAGGCATAGATTCATAGGAGCAGAGATAGACTCGTAAATTGATGCGCTGCCTTCCTTCCTACCCAAGGATTCAAACTTGGCAAGGTCAAGTCCAGCCTCTGCTTCCAATCCAAAGCCCCAGCCAGGATGGTCCTGCAACTTTTTTGGGTTCATGTCTGCCAATAGCCCTCCTAGTTCCACTGGGCAAGATTCCTTTGGTCTCCCCTCGTGGCCCTGACAATCTGATGCCTCCCACCCAGACAGGGTGGGGGCATTGTCTGGGCAGGTTAGTTCAGGGTTCTTGGCTTCCAGGCGAAACCTTCTTCCCAATGGGTCCAATGATATTAATTGTTCAAGACTGGCCCTCAGCCAGGTATGGTTCCCCTACCCAAAGAACATGCTCGATCATCCTGGTTTTTTTTCTAACTCCTCGACCCATTGATTCATCTCATCGGGACGAGACCAACACCAGTCCCTCTCACACTTTGAAATTAACAGGCTGCTCCCTCTCCTTCCGACTTTTAGTCAGAAATCACAACTTAGACCCGAAGTTATTCACATTTTATCTTCGCCCACAAACCCACCACTAAGAAATTGTACCCTAGTAAGTGGAAGAGGTTTTATTATTCATTCAACTCAGGGGCTTAGACCCTATCACTGCCGATACCAGAGGAGTCTTGAAATTTTTAACATCCTTGTTTACTCAAGGATCTTCAAGCTTCAGCCTATCTATCCTTAAACGATGTTTTTTCATCCAGGATAGAGATCACTTAGGCCTAATCCTGAGATTTGTGCGCGGCTACTTTGGTCCAACCCGCACACTTGGGCGGCTGTCTGTCAGTCAGAATCATGTGGGCGAGATAGATCACATAACATTTTTAGTTATGTACTGATGTTTGGGATCGCACTACATTCCCATACTCTACCCTCCTTCCCCTGCCTTGATCCTGGGATATAGTAAGCTCAGCCAATAAGAGACTTCTCTGCACTGCCCTTTGGCTTGTCTACTGCACCCATGGTATTCACAAAGTGCCTGGCTCCAGTAATTGCATTTTGCAGGCAAAGAAATATTCAAATATATCCATACCTGGACGATTGTCTAATTCAGGCAGAAAACCAGGCCATACTTGTAAAACATCTGGCGTTTCTAAAAAGAGTTCTAACTTGAATAGAGTACACCATAAACGAAAAGAAATCACAAGTGGTACCCTCTCAACAGATTACATTCCTGGGTGCAAGCTTGAATACAACTGCCCAGATGGCTTTCCTCACGCCAGAAAAGCAAATTCATTTGGTAACTTACTTCAAACAGGTGGCCACAAAAACCCTGCTGTCTGCAAGACAAATACTGCAAGCCTTGGGGTTCATGGCCTCCTGCATTCTTCTCATTCCATATGCAAGATTGCATATGAGGAAACCTCAGTGGTACCTAAAAAGTTTATGGAGTCAACCTTGTCACAGCCTGTAAACAATGATTCCTATCATACATTGCGTACGCCTAGAGTTCCTATGGTGGGCAGAGGCCTGCCACCAAAACAAGGGACTGCCATTCACACTACCCCTTGCCACCCAAACCCTAACTACAGATGCATCAGACTATGCATGGGAGGCTCATCTGGCAGGAAAGTGCAGTCAGGGCAAATGGAGCCCAAATTAAATGCACCTACATATCAATCAAAAAGAAATGTTAGCTGTACAGAATGCTCTGACAGCCTTCAAGGACTATATTCATCCAGGACAACTACTGGTAAAGACGGACAACACCACGGTGATGTGGTACATAAACAAGCAGGGGGGTACACATTCCTACCCCTTCTGCAGACTTGCCATGGCATTGTGGAACATGGCCTTGAGCTACCAAGTGCGACTACAAGCTCAATTCCTGCCAGGAAAACTGAATATTTTGGCAGACAAACTAAGCAGAAATCTCATGGACCCACATGTATGGAGACTGGAACCATGGATTTTCAACATGTTGACGTGCAAATGGGGGAGCCCAGACATAGATCTATTTGCCTCACCCCAGAACTACCAGTTGGACAAATTTTGCACAAGAACTCCTCACAAAAAAGCCTGGAAAGTGGATGTTCTGTCCTTCAGCTGGAAAAACCTATCGGTCTACGCTTTTCCCCCTCTGCCTCTACTCTCCAAAGTTCTGCTAAAAGTCAAACAGGACAAACCAAAAATTATTTTGATTGCTCCTGACTGGCCACGCCAACACTGGTACCCACTCCTGTGTGGTGTGTCATAAATTCCTCCATGGCACCTGCCTCAGACACCTTCCTTACTGTCTCAGCAGGAGAACCAAATTCTGCACCGTCAGCTCCCAACATTGAAACTTGCAGCTTGGCTAATCACTTAAATGTACCCTTAGTATCCCCCTCAGCAAAGCTGTGATGGATGTCATCTTGGAGGTGAGAAGACCTAGCATTAGAAAATCTTATGCTGACAAATGGAAAAGATTCTGTGCCTGGAATCAATTTCAAGGGATGAGCACAGCAGTGCCCAATTTACCTCAGATTTTGCAATACTTAACTGAGATGCTTCACAAGGGCCTGTCTTTTTCTTCCATTAAAATCCACGCCTCAGCTATTTCAGCTCATTACAACACAGAACCTCCCCTCTTCTCTCATCCTCTGCTCAAGCAGTACCTCAGAGGGGCCGAAAACTTGAGACCACCTAGGAGAGCTCCAACCCCTGCCTGGGACCTTAGCTTTGTATTGGAAAAACTCACTCTAGCTCCTTTCGAGCCAGCTGCTACTGCAGACGTAAAATTTCTGTCTTGGAAAACTGCCTTCCTTTTAGCAATCACTTCAGCTAGAAGGATATCTGAATTGCAGGCCCTTATGGCAGTGGAGCCTTTCATCATCTTTCATGCGGACAGGGTGTCACTCAGGACCAATCCATCCTTCATGCCCAAGGTGGTATCCAGGGTGGCTCTTAATCAGTCCATTTATTTGCCAACTTTCTTTCCCAATCTACAGAACAAGGGAGAGTGGATTCTGCATTCATTGGATGTGCACAGACAACTTGGATTCTACTCGGACAGGACTAAATCTCAAAGAAAATCTGAACAACTGCTGGTGGCATTTACTGCAGGGGCAGAGGGAAAGGCCATTTCAAAACAAACCATTTCTAAGTGGATAAGCCGTTGCTTTCATTTCTGTTATAAGCACCATGGAAAACCTATCCCCCAGGGGATCAGATCTCATTCCACCAGGGCTGCATCTACTTCTGCAGCCTTTCTCAGAGTTGTTCCTACCAGGGATATTCTAGAAGCTGCTACGTGGAGTTCAGTTCATACTTTCACCAAGCATTATCACTTACCAATTTTTTTCTAAATCTAGAGCTGGCTTTGCCACTGCTGTTTTGCAGGGCCTTATAGCTGGTCCTAATGCTGTATAAATCCATCCTCCCAGCCATAGCTTTGGGAATCTACCCAAATGTAATGACTGCAACAGTGAAACATGAAGTACATAGTACAGTTGTGTACACTTACTATAAATGTAGATGTTTGAGTGTATTCACTGTTGTAGTCCTGGTTACCCTCCCTCCAGTCCACTGTTTTTCTCTTACTATACCTCTACTTTCTTTTACTATGTTTAAAAGCCTTTTTGGTGTATTTGCTTTTGGTTGGAGGTATACTTTTGTGTTTTTAATTTTATTTTGCTCCCCATTTGGGGGGCATCTGACATCTGGGGCAAGAAAAACTGATGTAATGGCATCGGCTGCATGTTTTATACCCCTGATGACCTGACGTCATGGAAGAAGGAACAGCAACCGACGCAGGACCCAAGACTTTGTTAATCAGTCTGACTGAGGGCAACCTGCCAGCAGATTACCCAAATGTAATGACTGCAACAGTGAATACACTTGAACATCTAAATTCGAACATCTACATTTATGGTAAGTGTACACAACTGTAATTTAATGGCAGGGTAGTTGAAATCACCCATTATTAGGGTGTTTGGTTGTATCTTAATATTTTCCAGTATGTTTAGAAGGGTCTACTTCATTTGCCCGACACTTCATTTGCCCGACACTTCATTTGACTGACAAGTATTATTGGCAAGAAAATGGGATATGCCCCCTTCACCACTGTAGTGCGACCCTGGAGTTAGAATATATTGTTGGGGGTGTGTGGAGGGCACAGCCCCCCACAATGGGGGTGTGGAGGGCCAAGTCCCCTACTTACTTTTGTTTTACTAAGCAATATTAAAGCAAAACTAAACAATATAATATGAAATTAAGTGGGGGACTGTCCACCTGTGTCCCTAAGTCTCTTATCACACTTTCGGTGTTTAGTGTACTTCCACCTATATGGTAATTCATGGATACATGTTTTTTCCCAAAGGGGATAACTATACATTTCTTGGCATTGAGCTTGAGCCCATGGCTCTGGCACCAAGCATCTGTTTCTGTAAGGCCCTTTTGTAGAGTATCCACATAATTTGGGGATTCAATAATGGCTCCCAGTTTGCAGTCATCTGCAAACTTTGTTAGCCAGAGTCCCTTAGTGTTGGCCTGTACTTCAGAGAAGTAGATGCCAAACAAGAGCGGTCCCAGGACTGAACCCTGAGGTACTCCACTTGTCACTTGTCTGGAGCTGGATTTGTAGTCGGCTACTTTTACAGTGTGGGCTCTATAAGTAAGCCAGTTAGCAACCCATTGGGTGACATAGGGATTAATGCCCAGCTTAGTAAGTTTCACTATAATTCCAGAGTGGGGGATGGTGTCAAAGGCAAGGTCTAGATAGGCTGTGTGGACCACCTTACCCTTGTCCACGGCTCTGGAGACTGATTCGAAGAAGTCAATCAGGTTCAGGAGACAAGATCGGCCCTTCATGAACCCAAACTGGGTGGGGTCCAGTGTTTGAAGGTTGCCAATGTCTTTGTTTATTAAATTCCATGATAATACGCTCCATGGCCTTGCAGATAAGGCTTGTCACACTGATGGGATAGTAGTTTCCGGGATCCAAGGTGGATCCCCCCTTGTGGAGTGGGATAACTGTAGCTCTGCGCCACTCAGTGGGCACAAAACCTGAGGTGAGGCTATGATTAAACATGACACTTAGGTGAGGTGCCAGTTCATATTGTAGTTCATGTAGTACACAGCCCGGGATGTCATCTGGTCCCATGGATGCTGTATTCTTAGCTTTGGAGAGTGTGTTTTTTACCTGTGTGGCCGTTATTACCAGAATTTGGCAATCTTCCGGTATTGAGATGGGCCATTTAGGGGGTGAGAGGGGGGTGAAGTTGGCACTGAATCGATCTGCCAGGATATTGGCAATATCCTTGGGATCAGTATATTTAATGCCATTGTGTTTTAGCTCAGAGCAGATCTGAACATTGCCATTTAGATTCTTGACATAGTTATAGAATGCCTTGTGGTTGTCTTTGGAATCTTTGGCAATTTTATTTTCGTAACTAGCTTTGGAGGATTTTATGAGGGATCTCAGTTTCTTACTGAGGCTGATAAGGGAGTTTTTTGCATCCTGGGAATTTCCTCTTTTCTGCAACAGTTTCTTCCTTTTGTTGAAAAGTTTGTTTATGGCAGGGGACCACCAGATTGGCTTCCCTTTTTTGGATGAGAGTATCTTGATTCTATTTGGGATGGCACGATCCATGCATGAGTGGATGTGCTCATACAGTGCCTTAGTGTAGGATTCAGCAGTTGAACTTCCAGTTCCCGTATGCATGGGTGTCATGAATTTGGCTTTGGAGAAGTTTTTTTATGGAGGTTTCCTTACTGGGGGGTGGGGGTGGGATGTGGATGTTAAGGGTGATTAGCTTATGGTCAGACCTGACTAACAAGGGGGTGACCATAGGTGTGGAGCATCGATTTCCCATGTTGGTAATGACCAGGTCTAGGATATTGGAGCCCCTGGTGGAACTATGGATTAGTTGATCCAGGGCGTTGGAATTTATGAATTCCAAGAACCGTTGGGCAAAAGTGTTGGTACATGAGTAGTTTTCCCAGTTAATGGCAGGGTAGTTAAAATCACCCAGTGTTAGGGTGTTTGGTTCTATCTTAATATTTTCCAGTATGTTTAGAAAGGTATAGTGAGAATCATGGGGTATGGTGGGGGATCTGTAGCAAGCTACAATTTGGATTTCAGTCTTACCTAGTATTAGTTGCACCTGGAGAATTTCAGACGCATTCTGTTGGGCAACTAGCCTGGTGGTGTGAATATCCTTGGTGAATATTGACACTCCTCCACCTTTAGTGTTTCGGTCCTGGTTTGGTGGCTGAAAAGTGTGGTAAGAGTTGTAGCCTGGTATTGCAGGGGTGCTCTCTGGAGCCTTGAACCAGGTCTCAGTTACTGCACAGATATCGATGTTCTCCATTTTTATGAGTGCCTCGAGAGAGTGCATTTTGAGGTTTAGACTTCTAACATTATTACCTTCAGATTTTGCATGCTTGTACCTGTTACGGTGGTGGTTTTGTCCTTTGAACTTTGCCTAAAAAAGGCACTGTAGGGGTGGCAAGAGCCTTAGCCAGTAACCAGAATCCCAGGGGCGACAGGTGCAGACCATCTCTGGCAAAGCATCGTGGTCTGTCAGTCATGTCGTCCCAGGCAGACAGATACTGGATCCCCTTTGAATGACACCAGAAGCCAATTGTTGAAGTCAATTATTTTGTCCTTATATTGTGGTATCATTGTGGGCGAAGGCAGGATGCTACTCAGGGCTAGGGTCATACCTGCCTGGGCCACATGATCCGAGAGCTCTTCCATGTCTCTTTTCATGTAGTCCAGGGAGGTACGTCTCAAGTCATTCACTCCAACATGGACAATGACAGAGTCATTTTTGTACTTGTTGTGGAGTGACTTGAGTGCATGTGTTATGTGGCGGATCCTGGCACCCGACAGGCAGCTGACTGTAATTTTCTCCTTGTTCAACCTGGTGAGAGGGACACTAGTGTGCCGGACTATAGAGTCACCTATGACTAAAGTGTTAGGTACATTGTCTTGCCTTAAAGGCTGTTGCTGGGTGGCACACTGGTGTTGTGAACTATGTGACACTTTGGTTGTGATTGGTGTTTGTTTGCGTTTCAGCTTCAGAGGTCCTTGTTGCTTGGGCAGGTTACAGTTAAGGGCCTCTGCATATGTGGATTTAGTGTTGCTATATGTAGGTGTTGGTGGTGTGGGTTTAGAAGGGCTATGTGTTGCTTGAGGTGTAGTGTGGCTGTTAACCTTCTCCTCTTGACTGTCTAACACAATCTTGGATGTAGAGAGCTTGGCTTCCATTTTGGCTATGTAAGTGCATTTCTCACAGGTTATAGTGTTGGGTGGTAGGAGGAGAGGTTGTCTGTGTACATGAGGCAATTGCTTCATTGCCCCAGTATGCCCAGATTCACCTCTAGCAAAAGTGGCTTACCACAGGGTTCTGTGTTGGGCCCCTTACTGTTTGGAGTTTATCGCTCAGGAAGTCAAGGCAAAATTGGACAGCCTGTGGCTGACCAGGTTCACTGATGATTGCAAATTGGGAGCAGTCGTTGAGTATCCCATTGATGTTAGTATACTGCAGACAGGCTTAATGCAGACAGATGAGTGGTGCCAAAGCCATGGAATAAAGCTAAAAGCATAAAAATCCATTATTATTCCCTTTGGGAAAGCTGACATTACTGCTAATTACATTGTAGACTGCCCTTCCTAAGTGTAGACCCAGTGGTACGTGATCTGGGTACTCAGGTTGATAGTTTGAAGTTTGACCACCACATATCCACAGTAATAAAGAAATCTTTCTATATGGCACATCTTAGTTACTGCATCACATTGTAATTCCGTTACACTCATATTTCCATTTTGCTCAGCCCTCATCAGACCAATAAGTGAGTACAGTGCTCCCTTTTGCATGTACCTTGCCAGACATCTGTGGCGATTGGAAAGGCCACAGAGGTTTCTCACCAAGAAATTACAGGTTACACAAAACAAGTCTTATGCAGAAAGACTGAACGCCCTACCACTATATTCTGTCTCCTACTGGTTGCTAGGGGATGACCTGTCTCTGATCTGGCCCTGATGGACATGCTACACATTTGTAAATCAAACTGCATGAGGGTCACTCACTTCAGGGATCTTAACCTATCCTCTGACATGAACAGGTCATGTTGCAGAGATAGATATATATTTCCCAAAGACTGCCACTTCTCTGAAACAGGCTTCCAATTCACGTGAAACAGAGCTGCTCCCTGACCCTCTTCATATTCAACCTAGATCAATGGATGGGTGACCCCAAATTCACTCCTGGGGTGGCTCCCATGTCCCTTCTGGACAGAGTAGGTTGTTAACTACCACAAACCCTTACCATGGCAAACTTCACTCATCTAACCACCGACAATTGGGGCAACTCAGGATAAATATGGCTAGGCTTATACGGGCTCTATGGCCATTAGCCTAGTAAACTTCTATGAACCTGTGAACAAAGACCTTTTGATTGAGATTTTAAGGCTCTGTCGTAGTTGAAGAGAGGTTAAGGTCTGTTTAAAACAGAGGAGCCTCTCTCTTCAGACATACTTTCTTATGTTTTTTCCATCAGTTCCTCAACTGATAGGTTTCTAATCCTACCCCAGATCCAACGTTGGCCATTTGCCAGACTTGGGATCCATAGCTCAGGTGCTTCCTCTTACCTCTAATAATATGCAAACTCCAGCAGTACCTCAGATCTCATTTTCTGCTCTGTGTTTTTGGACATGGATTTCATGGCTCTGGCTAGAGATAAGTGTAAAATGTTCTGTCTACTGTAGTAGAACTTTTGTACTGTTCCTTCCAGCCTTTTTCTTTGTATTTTCATATCTCTTCCTCCCCTAAAAAGAAAAACATTAGTTAGCTGTTATTGCCCTCTCTTGACCTTTTCTATTACTCCTACCATTTTTTTTGTCTGGTATGTTATTTACCATTTCTGGTATTCTACTGCCATTGCCTGTGTGCTGTAGGATGTTGTTCTTACTGTAGTTGGTATACTTTCTTCACTTTTTTGTCAGTATTTTTCTAGTACTTTGAACCTTTTGCTGTGATTACTCCGAAGTTGCAGTAAGCATTTTACCCAGTACAAGTGGTCCAGTATTACAGTATAAAGTGTTCATTTTTCATTGTTTTTATTCACTGGAGTAAAAACTTTAAAAGTGGTAACCTTGGCTTACAGAAGTGGTAACTTGAGTAAAAATGTCTGTGATGCAGTGGTTTATTTATGTTTTGTAGCTACTAGAGTGATAGTATCTCTCATAAGGTTGAGATTTTTAATATTCCTGTTAATGATCATTATTTTTAGTAACCAACTGAGGATTACATTAGTGAGACAGAAAAGATATAGAAAGTTGGCAGCTGTAAAGTGGAGGACTGGTTAATTATATTCCTCTGTACTTATGAAATCTTCCTATCCCCCCAAAATAATGTTCTTTTACTAAACTGGAAAACACCCAGATAAGAAACCAGAGGCAGAAAACACAGAAAGAAAATAAAAAAAACTTGAGAAAAAGACATTATGACTCCATGTTACTCAAAATACAAAGTGACTACTGGGGACAAATGTGTCCAGCCTCCCCTGTCTTCAGTACGCAGCCCATTGTAGAGTCACTATTTGAAGGGAATGTTCACATTTCAGGGAATACATGAAGATGACTTTTATAAATGGGCTTTTTGCTTGTCCTTTCAGAGAGCTATGTTAGATTTTTGTCAGAAAATATGCAGTCTATTAACACATATGCCACAGACTTTGCTGTGTGCACATGCTCAGGTAATTTTCCAGCACTGAGAAAAAGGTGCAGTATAGTGAATTACACTTTTTTCAAGTGTTTGTATTTCTACGGACCAATTATAGATAGACTTCTTTCAAAGTGTTCAAAATCTTTACCCTTAGAAGTTCTGCTGCTACAGACACAAACTGTAAGTTAACCTGTTTTTGGGGAGGAAACTTTTCTTCCCTACTTCATTCTGACAAGTCATCCCCAGTTTCCTATGTCCATCATCTCGACTATCATTACTCCAATTCACCTCCAGGCCTTCTCAATTTTAAATGGGTCAACGTGAATCTTAAGGACATCCTGAGGGGACACTATCCATCATCTGCCAGGGAGTTTTAAATTTGTAGGCCTTCCTGTCTTTCCCCTCCCTTCCTCTGCTGTGTGGTTATGTCATGTGGTCAGCATGCAGAGGGAACATGCAATGTCTTCCTTCATGCAAGCTAAGCCATGTTTCTACAGTAATCCCTCTTAGACCATGCCCTCCTTATGTATGATCCTGGCCTTTGCGGGAAACACCGTGTGGAATACCCACACAGCCATCAATACCACTCCAGGATGGACATACAATGAGAAGGAGGGATGGAGGTATCAGTCTCCCAGGTGACTAATCAAACCTGGGACATAGGTCAGGGCTTTTCTGTCTTTCTCTCTCTCCATCATTGGACTAGCTCACTTGGTAACATTTGCTGTGGAAGGCCGTTATTTGCACATTCCATTATGCATCTTTTGAAGTAAGTACTTAACATTCTAGGTGGTAAATTTCCATTATCCGTTACTTTTTTCCCTACCTTTTGGGCTTTCGCTGACTCACTGAATTCACTAAATTTTGGCACCAGTATATCAATTCCTCTTAATTCAACACATTGTGATGTTTTGCCTAACTAGGTAATTCCTTTCTAGTTGAGCTTTCATCTTAGCTGTTCTTTCAGCATTTGAACGTGGTTTGAAATCTGTTTCAGATTCTTTGTATGAACCTGAATTTAAAAAGGATCAGATAGATAACTGCATGAACGAGGCTTCTTGAAGCTGTTCTGAGCTCAGTGTAAGCAAAAGGTTTGCTTGTATAGTACAGAAGGTCAGGTAATCCTACCTTCATATTTCGCACATCTAAAGTAATATACTACTGCAAAAAAAAAAAAAAACATATCAGGGTTTTGACCTTGTCATCTTGCACAGAGATGGTATTAGATGCAGAGCTGTATATGAGGAGGATGCATTGGATTATTAAGAACAAATGTTCCCCAACAGTGTATTAAAGTACAAATATCACCTGATTAAAAACACGACTGACTCTTCTTGGCAGGAAATTACACTGCCATTAAGCATAAACTGGGAAAAAAACAAATGGCTTCCACATTTTTTACATTCACTAAATATCACTTTGCCATTTAACAAGCATAAAATAAGTAAAGCTGCATGTAGCTAATCAGAAAATTTGCTTTTCCGTTTGCCTTTCTTTAACAACCAACTGTCATTGATATTCTTTTTTTGTTTTGGCTGCCCTCAGGATGACTTCCCCCTGTCTTCATCAAATTGGCCCATTCATTCCAACAAAACAGGAGCTTGATATTGCTAGGCTAGGCAAGAGTCATGTGATCCATTTGTTCCTACCTGGGGACCCCCATCTGCCCTTCATTCCCTGGTGATAACCAGGTTGCAGGAGTATGCCAGCCTGTTTATCCTGGGGGGTGACATATACCCTCTGTCCATGTGAGCACCCCCCACATCTCCTCTGAGCTTGCAGTCGCTACCTCCATAGGGGAAGCTTGCCTCTGCAAATTACTTTATCCTTGGCTATTTAGTCAAAAAGCACTTATGGTAGCTGAAGCTCGGATGGCTCATACCCTCAGTAGGTGAATACCCATAGCTTCCATTACTTGTCACCAGTGTGGTGGGCTAGAGCATCCTCCCTCCATACAAGATGGGTGAGTTAACATTGGCCACTCACTACCATCCTCCCTGAGTAGCTCCTTATAGGCACCTGAGCCACCAATCAAACTCTTTTTGATAGCAGTGTAGTCTGGTTTTATTCCACTGTACCATGGAACTAGCTTGTCATATTAATGTCCTGTACATGATCTAGTAATATAACTCTAATTAATGTCAGACACTATTTGAAATTATACACATTAGTAATATCACAAAATGTCACTGAATTTACTCGTACTTGTTTTTCATTTATGCTTTATATGAGAATAGTGCTTGCAAGGATTTTTGTCTTTGGGCTTTTCTATACACAATATTGCACATGTAAACAAATGATAGTTTTTTTGGAGCTTTTCATCTCTGGTTCTCTCTGTTACTGGTCAAAGTCAAATAGCAGCCATGCCAGTTACCAAAGTGTATTAGATAAATAAGTTACATAAATAAACTTTAAGCAGTGTTTGACTTCACCAGTAGCTGATATATTTCCCTTTTTTTAGTGTGTAAGTGTGTGGGGGAGTGAGAGAGTGCTTGGGAGGGAGGAAAGAAAGCTGTTTTTATCGGATACTGTTAAAGTGCATAGAGGACCACTGCCAGAGGTGAGTGGGGAGAGAGTTTGTCTGTGTGATCCAGTGCAGAAAGTGCTTCACTTTTGTAAATTTCCTGCTCTCAGATTTGCTGTGTGAGGGCATTCTGTCCACTGAACTCATTGGTTCAGCAGTGATATGGGCTTATTGGCAAAGTTAACTGAAAAACATAAGCATAAACATACTGGTTTGGACTTCTCCAGTCTGAAGACCAGTCTTGAGGGGGAATGCTTATTTGCTGAATAAGTTTAACATGCTTTCCCCCTTGTGCTGCTGACCAACTATGTGACTTAGAGTCCCGCAGGAGGCCATTAATGAGGTCTCCATGATGATTAGATTGCTCTTTGGTCTTCATTACCACTCATACAATCCTGTCTACTTCACAGCTCCTGGGTTGCTTTCTTTCCAACAGAGTCTGATTCCACTCATCAAGACTAGGTTCATCCTTCTTTAGGGGTTACTTTTAATCATATCTAGGCTAGGAAGCTATTTATAACTGGACTGACAGTGAGGTAGGGTATTCCATGGGTGTCTATCATGTGTAACCTGCTGTACTGGAGCTTGCATAGTAATGCAGATGCCAGGCCATAGCTACACCTCTACAAGACTTGACAGGCACATAAACCTCTGACTGTGTAGCTGTCTGCAAGACCAAGTGATGCCACAGTCTGTGGTTTCACTTTTGCTGTAGTTTTGTGCAGGAGTGGCTCAGTGATGCGTGGCTATTGTGGACATCCATTTTTGGACCAAGTAATATTACTCTTAATTTGCAGAATAAATGGTTGCCAACAAGACTGCAGGTGTTTACCTCATGCTCTTGTTTGTGAGCTAAGATGAGACCATGTCTCACTTTGCCATTCTGCTGTTTGTCATCTGTCTCAGGATTTGTCACTCTCCATGTATGTGCAAAACAGGGCTAGTTTCTCTTTTATACCAGAAGTTGCCATATATGCACCATTTCATGCACTATTTCTAATTTTGGAGATTGTTGCCTTCTGGATAACATAGATAGAAGTTCAGAATATGTCAACACCGATGTAGTTTCATCAGTACTGATGACCAAGTGAAGATAAATTTGTGTAGCAGTTTGTATGCAATAGAAGACAGATAGCAAATGTATTGGAATATAAAAACCAAAGCTGATGGATTATATATACTTTGTTAGGAAGGAAATGGATGCCTTAAGTACAAGCAGGTGCACCTTTAAAGTTTGAGGCTTTTTTCTGGGTAGGTGTGATGTTGCATTCCCACACTAGTTTGATGTCTGCACTGCTGTAATGTGCACAGCGGTTTGGCAGCACTTGGACAGAGGCAGTTTCTGCTAGGAAGCTAGAAAGAGTTGGAGAGTAAATAGCTTCTGTAGTCCGTGCTGTTGGCTTGCATTAGCTTGCTTGTTCTTCACGTTGTGGATTTATTACAAGATGCATTTCTTTAAGTTTTGAGTCCAAGCTACAGTGAATTCACTATGAAATGAATGCAAATTACATAACTTTCCATGAGTGATAGGAACTGTTACAAAACTTTTATGCATTTAAATTTACTCTGTCATGTTTATTACAGGAAAATTTGCATAGCATCAACAAGTATTGTGAAACCTGTATTATTGTTTAATATAGTGGGTGTAAGCAACAAAGTACAGGAAATGGCATAATAGTTTAGGGAGGCTGTCCATTGTGTAGAGAAAAATACTTTAATAGTGGTAATGCACAAAGTTGTGTTAAAAAAAAAAATATATATATATAAAATTAATTTTCACAAAAATTGTAAGAGCTGTGCTAAGAAACCATAAATATGAATTGGTTGGCACTGCCCATTTAAGTGAATAATTTTGCGAAGGAAAATTTCTTTAGTCAGTAGTTCTGAAATAAAAGTTATACTGTTTAGTATAATTTACTCCTGCCAGTGCCGTCAAGAAACTGTTAGAAATAATATCCAATTTAGTGATACCAATTTATGGAGTGTAGTTTTACTTTATGCAAATTCATTCTCATTTAAATGTAATAGAAACTTATGTATAAAGAATTGGTTTAATGAGTTCATTCTTTGCTACCAAATATATATTGTATTTTAATTAACTCAAATAAAATGTTTGTGAGAAAGATGCATTACAGCCTGTAATTTTTTTTAAAGTACACTAGAAATTATTTCTGAAATTTTTTTAAATATCAATTTTGCAAAAAAAAAAATATTTACCTGTCAGTACAAGTGTTAAGGTTTCTTTGTTTGCTTATGTTCACACAGTGTGATAGTAAGATAATAAAATTTGGCAGTTTAATAAGAACAGTGCAGGGTCCGTCAAAAATAAGGTTATCTTGTTTTGTTATTTATTTAAGGGAATTAAAAAATTATCTAAGATGAGAAGAAATGTGTTAAAATTTGTGAACTCAGGAAAGCAGACACTACTGTTGCTACTGGCATGCATCTGCAGTTGTAATTATTGCAAATAAACACTATACTAACTGTTATCAGTTGGTATATTCATGGAAATGCAATGAAAGTGCCTTATCTGGTTTGTCAAGTTGGGGAGCAGTGAAATTGGGGTATATTGCATCTGTCATCAGATAGCAATCAGATTTCAAAGTGCATGTAGTGTATATTTTTTCTTTTTTTGCCCCTTGTGTTAGATGGCTTTACACACGTGTTACTGTATATCATCTGAAGTCGTTTTCTCACTTTATATGCATAATAGTGCTTTTAAAATAGATTTACAGATGCTCTTCACTTTTAAGCAGAAGTTATTCTCCCAAAGTTTTAGTTTGCATGTTCACAGAACTTTCCAGTTTTGCCCAGCCTTAATTTGCATGTTTGCTATATTAGTTATTGCAGCATATTCTTGCAAAGCATTTTCAAGTGGGGAGGGGGGACAGAAAATAAGTTAGCTTCAAAATAAAAATAATTTGTATGACTTGTTTTATGAGATGTACTTTTAGATTCAGAAATAACTTAAACTGTTTTTTGTTTAGTTCTACAATTGTGTTGCTTTCTTCCAGACTTTGGACTTAGTAAAGAATCTGTAGACCAGGAAAAGAAGGCATATTCATTTTGCGGTACTGTGGAGTACATGGCACCAGAAGTCGTTAATAGGCGAGGCCATACACAAAGTGCTGACTGGTGGTCATTTGGAGTTCTTATGGTACGTGCCAGTGTCACGCTATGCTATGCTCTGATTATATAGCTGTGTTTAGTGTACTGGTAGTGGAAGTGAAACTATTTTAGAAATTGTCAGGGTTTACCAAGAAAATGGTAACTTTAAAAGTGTTTTGTGTTGTCCAGCACCATTTGGTTTCAGAGTTCCTTCATATACCAGTAAGTAATGTTAACACCACATGTTCAGTCCCATCATTCTACCTTACCAGACAACAATGGGATACTTTAAATCCAAAATACTTAAGCTGTGTCCAGACCCTGTGGTGCAGAGGAATAAAGCTCTGACTGCACCAAGGTGAGCCGATATTTGACTAGTGTCGTGGACACTGAAAGGACTGGTTAGGGGATGATGGGAGTGAGCACCATTGCTGGGGGTTTAAGGCAGCTTGGCTGACTGCATTGGCAAGAACTGCAGGAGTGCAGCTATACTGACCCCAGAAAGAATCCCACATTGCCCACTCTGAAAAGTGAGTCAGTTAGCTGAAAGGTTTGCTGTATGTTGTAGCATGCAAGCCATCCTGCCTCAAAACTATGTGCTGTGATACATGCACACTGCAGTTGGGGTAGTGATAGGACAGTCTACAGGATCAGCAAACTAGCCTAATCCCTGTCAGCTGACTTGCACCCCTTCAGGGAATAAATGGACTGAAGGACCTTTGCTGCAGCAGAACTGTAAAGTGGTCACTTGGGTGCAAGAAAGGAAGTCATTCTGGCCAGTCCTGCACACACTGCCTCTCACATACACACAGACACACACACACACACACATATATATATATATATATATATATATATATATAGATATAGATATATATATATGAAGCTGTGACAGGAAATATCTTGTTTTGTAGTAACTTTAGTGCTGCAATTATGTTCTATGACCTGTTCTTTTATATGATTACAAGAATTGCTTAATTATAGGTCTTTTTTTGTATATTGCTTTCTCCCTCTCATTGTTAAAAATGAAATGCAGTATTATGTTCTTCCTGCTGTTAATCAATTTATCAGTTGTATATAATCTAATCATCTCAAACAGATGCTGTCTTTATTGTTGTGTTTAATTCTGTTTTCATCCTTGCAAAATTAACTGGATATTATAGTGTAGTATCAGGGCATGTAGCACACTAAAGACTTAGGGTGGATTACTTCCCATTACACTGACATTGCCTTGCATACTATTTCACACATTGAGGGCCCTGTAGCATTTTTTTATCTTTTTGATTCTAGAGTAAGAATGTAGTGAGCGAAGCAGCATTTGGTAAGCACTTCATATAACATGGTATGTAGCCATCCCAAGAGTAATACACTACCATATATTTTCTTCCTTCATGGCCCTCTTCCATGTTTAGAATAAGACCCCCAACAAGGGTGTTAAGTAATAGCTTAACAGGCATGGCCATTGATTGAAACTGTGATGGGAAGCTAGTTAGGCCATTACATTACTCCTTTCTGGTTTTCCTTGATACCACTGTAGTGAACATGATGGTCACTGCACAAAAAGAGTCTATGAAATGTTCAGATAGCTTAATTTCCTTATCCAGATCAACCCATGTCATCTGCACCCTAAGTCTTTCCTCTGCAGAGAATGAGTTGTACAGTATTTTTCATACCAAGTACTAATTTCACATACATTTTATACCAAGTGTTAGGTTCACTTAAGTTACATTGAAAAAACATGTATTCCTGGGGTACAGAGCAAACGGTTAGGTTTCAACAAGAGATGGACCTACTTTTTAATGCTTTTCTAATTAAATGAACCATATTCCTATCTGTACATTTTAGAGTCTAACTTTATTGTAGTAGTTGTAGTATAAAAATGATGCTAATAAATATAATTTGCTTTGAGATTCTGTACCGTCACTGTATTATTGTTGATGAATATAGAACAAAGTATCCTAAGTAGGAAACAAAGTTGTGTAACTGAGAATCAGAGTTATCATTCACTCTTTGTAGACTGCGTTTCATGCATACCCCTTGCAAGATGACAGCCTGTTTTCTATATAATTAGGTCTACTTACGCCAGCTGGGCCACCTGTTTACTCTTAAGAAAGCAGTCAGATGTTAAGTCTGCATGAGGTGGCCTAAATAACGAGATGCAGTGTTGGGGGGATCATCCCTTGCACTGACATTTGCAAATCTGCAGAGCATGCACCAGGAAGTCATCTTTGCTATTCATAGTTTCTTTGACCTTGCACACAGTCCCAGATAGTTTGTTAAAGAGTCTACACTTGAGGAAAGAACAAACGTACTCCACTAAGAGCAGCAGCCATGGCATGAGGAATTTTTCAAATTCAGTGCAATTCCTGGGGGAGAAGTCATCATACAGTGATTGACACTTCTCTGAGGTAAAGTCCCTAAGAGGAGGACAGCTGTTTGTAGCAAGTGATTTACGATTGTGACAACAGTGGATTATTTGCATATACTTTGGAATTATATACCAGAAACTGCAGCTGTGTGTTAAAGGGTGAGTGGTCACAACATACACCATTTTTACTTCATTTGCTGCAGATAAGCTAGAAAAGCCATAGGAGCCAGATAAATGTTAGAGTGACTGGCTAACTCTGTTATCTGATACCAAGGCACATCATCATCCTTCTGATATTGGTAAAAGCTCCTTCCTCTAGAGTAGTGTCTTTCTAGAGTTGTTTTAATAGTGTGTTTATGCAAAATTTGTATCTCAACCATCTGTGTCTCATTGCTTGCCTTCAGAAAATGCCATGTCTTGGATCAGAAATATAGGAGTAGAATGTCAGACGAGTGCTGAAAAATATCCTGGCAACCAGGTCAAGCCTCTTGCTTCTGTACTGTCTCACAGTTTTTTTCCCGCCTTCATATGGGAAGGAGTCTGTCATGACTAAGTTAGCTAGTGTTAAAAGTCTGTATTTAACCATAGCCATACGTCTTTGAAAGGGATTTCCGAAGTACGTTTCTCATTATCCCCACCACCACTGTCCCCTTTTGAATGCAGAAGGACCTCTAGAGATTCATGCTACTGCACATAGTTAACAAGAACTATGCCATTATAAACATTCTGTTTGTAACATTGTTTAATTTCTAAGAGGGTCTCGTAGTCAAATAATGGGAAGGTACTGAGCACTCTGCTAGAAAGTGCACTGTATAAACCAAGCGCCCAGAATGGGCCATGTGTGTAATATTCTCTCTATAAATATCTTTAAGTCTAGAAAGAAATAATTGTTGTAGCTGCGGCAACTCTTATTTTCTGTGCTCCAGAGTCCACAAGTCTTCCCTCACTTTTTGTACTTTTTATTTTTTTCCTAACGGACACAAATGTCTTCAGTTAATGAAACATGACTACCGCAAGTTCTTAGACTTAACTTTTGATCAACTGTTGCTTACCCCAAGAGAGTCTGTAGGATATACATCAAGTAAACAGGATTAAGCCACAGGTGGACTGCAGTCTTCTAGACATCTCTTGAAAGCAGTCAGCCTTTCCTGGTAGTAGTGCAAGCCTGAATTATATATTCACAAACAGAACTGTTTAACCTGTCTAGTGTTGCTGTTTGCACTTGGCCTTTTTCATTCCAATGCACTGGTTCTTGATACCCATCTGTCAGGTGTCCTTCTACTCTTTATCAAGGAATCCTTTGTTTGCTGTTATAGCCTTTAATGGACCTGTACAGGAGGAAAACAGTTTCTAAGCTAAGAAAAGTCTGTACCTTTCTCAGATGCATTTTACAATTAATATTCCCTTTTTCAGCACAGTCTTAAATTAGGATCCTCAAGACTTAAAGCACCTAAGATTTATCTCTGCTTGGACTAACTCAACATTTGAAACTCATATGTCTTCATTGCTGCAATATAGTACAAAATCAAAAAACATTTACTTTCATATTATAAAGTTATAATTGGTCCTTTCTGAAAACATTCCCACTTGATGCCATTGCGAAACTCAGTAGTATATTTATGAACAAACTTAATGGAAGGCACCTCTTAGAAGAAAGAGTGAAAACCAACCCTGCTCTGTGACTAAAGAAATTAACCAAAGAACTCCCGCATACTAGGAGCAAGGCTTGGAAAACCTGGTCTCAACAGAAACCACACCAAAATCTCCAAGCCTACAAATACCTCTGTAATCTTACCAAACCAAAATTAGAACTGACAAAAAAAACAATTCTATGCCACACTTCGGGACACCCATCAAAGCAGTCCAAAGCTTTTCTGGTCCCCCATTAATCATTTATCCCTTGGAAAGAAATACCATCCACCCATCACCTAATAGCACACTGTCAGATAGTGCAACAAAATTTAACTCATTCTTTGATACTATAACCACTTTAAAAAAAAATTCTTCACATACTCAAGTACCTGTCAACAAGCAAACTACTCTGCCACCCTCACATTACAAGTCATATCGACCCTCTCTGCAGTGAAAACAAAGAAAATCTACCAAAACTAAAACCTACTACTCTTTCTGCACCCTTCCCACAGAGTATCTCAGCATGACCTTAGACACTGTAGCCTATCCTATATCTATATTAATAAATAAATGCATCAAGTCCTTTCCTCACCCCTTTGGAAAAGGTCATGCATTCTCCCACCAAATAAGGGTGGAAACAGCACTGATTTCTTAAACTTTAGGTCAGTTCCAGTAGTGGCTTCTTTGTCCATAATCCTAGTAAAATGTGTCCTCAGACAATTTGTCCAACACCTCCTTGATCACTGTCATCTTAGCTCTACTCAGCATGTTTTTCTGCCATGGCACAGTACTATCACTGCCCTTATCAACTTTGCCAGCACCATTAGAAACAGTGGTAGTCTTGTTTCTGCCTTATTTCTTGACTTATCAAAAACCTTTATACTGTCTCCAATCCCAGACTGTTTTAAAAGCTATCTTGTCTCTCTCTTATCGCCATCCCCACAAAGGTTCAAAAGCTACAGCAGTCTGTCAAATGGCTTTGCCCTTTCAGCTTTCCTACCCATCCATTTCAACATCCCCCAAGGATCTATTCTGAGTTCTCTGCTTTTTACTATTTATTATTTTTCATTAGCAGCCTCCATACTGCATCCAAACATACATTCTAAATCACGTACAAGTATAACAAGTCCACCCTCCTATGTTCTCCCAAAACTGTGTTCCATCTAAAGCATGTAACCCAGCCATCTTTTTTTCTCTATCGAATCCTACCTAATAACTCTGAGCTCTTATGAAATCCAAAGAAAACAAAGTTACTCTTATTCCTTCCCAAAACACAACCTGAACAGTGTTGCCTTAACTGTTATCTCCCTAAGTAATACAAAAATAGAAATTGTCTCACACACAAAACTTTTTAGGATTGTTATAGATGACGATGTGAAATTCAACTTGTATATAAATCAGACCATTAGAAAGGCCTACCAGAAACTCTGAACTATTTATACAATCAACCACTCTTTCACAGACAGCTCCGGCTCGGCATCTACTTTCCTCTTACAGTTGCCAGTATACGGCTGTCCAGTCCTGACAAATTTACAGACCACACATGTATGTAAGCTAGGACAATGCTACAATAAAGTGGCAAGGTTTGCAACAAGTCAGCCTTACAGATCGTACCACTGCATTGCCTAAAACATGTAAACCGGCTTGAATTGCCTCAGTACCTCATCTACTGTCAGTTAATTCTGTTCCAAAATGTAGTACACAGTCCATAAAAATGCCCAACCCTGACAGGAATCATTCAACATTATGTACAATCAAAACACTTGTGTTCATGAGCTAAGCAACTTCTTAATGTTCACAAGTCCAGAAACTCATCAGGAGATGCCCTATACTCAACTCGTGGTACTAAAATATGGAACTAAATCCCACTGTCACTGAGGTTAACTAATAACCTCCTCCCCTTCAAAACTAATTTTAAGAAAATTCCTATTAGTTTTTTGGCTTTGCTCTTTCTCATCCCCGGGTAACGTCTCATAACGTAAATATGATTTGTCACGGACAGCTGGTTAGGAAAAGGATACCAGTAGCCAACAAAATGCTGTTTAGTGGACTGTGTCATTTCCTGTCATCAAAAGCTTGTGGAGCACTTTTGAATGTGGTGAAAAGGTATAATGCTATCTGTTAGTGCCTGCTTTTGGTGTTTGTACGTATTATGATGTCCTTCAAGGATGCATCTGCAGTCCTTACAAATGGGTTGTGGCATTTGGACTTCATTGCATAACTATACCAAGTAAGGCTTTGATCTGCATTTTAAGAGCAGAGCCTTCTTTGGTAGGACTTTTCTAATTGTAACTTATGCCTTAACTGCCATTCCCTTCTGCTTATTCATCTCTCTCTCTCTTTTCCTTGTCTTATTTCTTTAGATTTTTCACACAAATCTCACAACAAAGTGGCGTAAAATTAATTACGGCATTATTAGACCATCAAATGATAACTTTTTCAATGTGCTGTTATTTAATTACCTTCTGCCCTTTTTTCTTTCTATGCAGCCATACTAAGGACATTCAGCCTACTTCTTAGGTTCATAGGTGTGTAGTAGGCTAATGGCCCTGGAGCCTTTACAAGCCTAGCCCATAGGATTACCCTGGCATTGTGCCACCCGACCTTAGTTCCCAGTGCCTCTGTCAAGTAGAGCCACTGGAGTGATCCCTGGGGTGAATTTTCTATTTCCCATTCACTCATCAAGATTTCTCTTGAAGAGGGCCTGTCAGGCACTCTGCTTGACATGTATGGGAAGTCTATTCCATAGCATGGGCAGTCTCTGGGTTATGAACCTGTCCCTCCAGCTTGTTCTGTTGATTGTGGTAATGAGGTTGAGGTCTCTGGAGTGTGTAGTGCGGAGGGATTGGGATTTCTTTAGATGTAGCATTTCTAACAGAGCTGGGTCAGACATGGCTTTGTAAGTCAAGCAGAGATTGCCTTTAAGTAGGCGATATGAGAGAGAGAATAGTTGGAGTTTTTTGAGTCTGTCCATATAAGACAAGTGTTTAAGGCCTAAGCGCCTCTTTGTGAGGTATTTCTGCGGTCTCTCCAGTTGTTGTAGGTGCCTAGTGAGGTACATGCCAAATGGGGCATTGTACTCGATGACTGGCCTAATGAGGGAAGAGTAGAGGGAGACAATGAACTCTTTCTTCCTGGATGCAAAACCCTTTGTAATGAGATGTGCCACATAGAAGGACTTTCTGACGACAGTGGCAATGTGGTGTTCAAAATAAAGGTTGCTGTCAACCTGTGTTCCCAGATCTCTTATGATGCCTTCAGTGTTCAGTGGACTACCATCTATGTGGTAATTCATGGGAACCAGGTTTTTCCCAAAGGTGATGACGACACATTTTTTGGCATTGAGCTTAATGCCATGTTCTGACACCAGTCATTGGTCTCAGTGAGGCCTTTCTGTAGGATGTCAGCATCACTCGGGGGGGTTAATTATGGCTCCCAACTTGCAATCGTCTGTGAACTTTGTCAGCCAGAGTCCCTTCGTGCTGGCCTGAACTTCAGAGAAGTAGATACCAAACAGGAGAGGACCCAACGAACCCTGTAGGACTCCATTCATGATTGGTTGACAGTCTGACTTTGGAGTCAGCTACTTTCACACTGTAGGTCCTATCTGTGAGCCAGTTTGCAACCCACCTAGTGATATAGGGGTTGATGCCTAGCTTAGTGAGTTTTTCTATGATTCCTGAGAGGGGGAATGGTATCAAAGGCCTTGGCCAGATCAAGGTAGGCTGTATAAACCACCTTGCCTTCATCCACAGCTCTGGTGACTGACTCAATGAAGTCGACCAGGTTGAGCAGGCATGATCTACCCTTCACAAAACCAAACTGTTTGGGATCCAGAGTTTGGAGATTCCCTATATCTTTGTTTATCAGGTCCATGATGATGCATTTCATAGCTTTGCATATCAGTCTTGTCAGGCTAATGGGGCGATAGTTCCCAGGGTCTGTAGTCACTCCTCCTTTGGGGAGAGGGATGACTGTAGCAGTGCACCATTCGGTAGGGACAAAGCCTGAGGTGAGGCTGTGATTGAGCAGGGCACACAGGTGAGGTGCTAGTTCACTCTGCATTTCATGTAGATCACAGCCAGGGATATTGTCAGGTCCCATAGAAGCTGTATTCTTGGCCTTGGACAGTGCTGTTTTAACCTGTGCAGCAGTAATACTGGGTGCCTGGAAAACTACTGGTATTGTGATTGGTCCTTTGGTGGGGGAGAGAGGGGTAAAGCTGGCACTGAATCTGTCGGCCAGTATATTGGCAATATCTGTTGTCTCAGTATAGGTGGTGCCATTGTGCAACAGCTCTGAGCAAATCTGGATATTGCAGTGGAGATTCTTTACATAATTATAGAAGTCCTTGTGCTTGTCTTTACTATCTGCTGCAATTCTTTTTTCATAGCTAGCTTTAGAAGATTTGATAAGACATTTCAACTTTTTGTTGAGGCTGATAAGGGAGTTTTTCCAGTCTTGGGACTTCACCTTATTTCTCATCAGTTTCCTCCTTCTGTTGTAGAGTTTGTTTATGGCAGGGGACCACCAGATTGGCTATCTTTTTTTTGGAGGAGAGCGTCTTGGTTCTGTTGGGTATGGCGAGATCCATGCATTTGTGTACGTTGTTCATACGGGGCATTAGTGTATGATTCAGCGGTCATGCAGCTGTTCTCCAATTGCATGGGTGCCGTTAAGTTAGCCACTTCTATGTTTAGAAGCCCAAAGTTATCTTTGGAGAAGTTTTACATGGTGGTTGCCTTTGCGGGGGTGGGGAGGGGAGGAGAGGGATGTGGATTTCCAAGGTGATCGGATCTAACCAGGGAGTAGTTGACTATTGGTACAGAGCAATGATCACCCATGTTAGTAATGACCAGGTCAAGGATGTTGCTACCTCTAGTGGGGGTAAAAATGAGCTGGTCCAGGGCATTGGAATTAATGAATTTCAGGAAACGTTGGGCAAGTGTATTGGTACATGAGTAGTTTTCCCAGTTAATGGAGGGGTAGTTTAAATCACCCAGTATGAGTGTGTTAGGTTGGACCCTAATATTCTCCAGAGTGCTTAGAGTGGAGTGTGAGTCTTTGGTTATAATTTGGGACCTGTAGCAGGCTACGACCTGAATCGTTGTCTTACCCCCAGAGTGTTAGAAATGAAAAGATTTGCGAAGTTTGCTTTGTAAAATGTTTCTCTTTACCAGGCAATTATTGTTTTGAGGTTTTTCTTAGCAGCGTCAAGGAATGTCTGCTTCGTAATCCAGGCTTAGCTTTACAAAATTTGATTTATAAGATGTTCCTCTTTAACAGGGAGTTATTGCTTTTGAGGATTTTCTTAGAGTCAAGAAATGTTTGCTTTCTAATACAGGTGTAGTGATGACCTTCACAAATAGGTTCTGAAACAGTGATTTCTCAGATAATTTTTATTAGCTCTTTCTTCTGCATAGAGTGATCACAATGCCAAACGTTCTTATTTTCCTCTGGGACTTTGGTCGAGTTCATCCCCATCCCGTCTCTTCATTTTCTGCTTGCACAGTTTTGAAGTTTCTGAAGCAAGACTTTTTTTTTTTTTTATTTAGCCATGTTGTCCAGTTGTGTTTAAGACTTGGATCCCAGTGATTTTCTCTGCAACATTAAAAAGCACTGATATTACTCAATATGCTTTAGTATTAGACTTTTCTGAGTTTTCCTCAAATACCAGTAAATATGGAAAGAATCCAGATTAACAACCAGTGCGCAAACATAGGATGTGCTCCAAATTGTATGCAAGAGACCACAGCTGCATCCCACTCACATCTATACTGTTACCCCCTAGCTTTGCTTTTTATCCTACTATAGTTTTGAACTGGCTTAATCTATCAAAGTGGATATGGTCATTGTGTTCATCAAAAGTAGACAAAACAGTTTTTTTATACACTGCTTGAGACCACCCATTATGTAAAAGGACACTGTGACTTGTACCCTGAGAGTAGTCATTCTGTCAACAAATGGCTGCAGTACAAAAGCTGCTTGCATTAGTGTCAGTACAATTGGAGTTCGAATGTATGCATAGGTGGTTGCAGCCTTCTATCATATAGCCATTCTTGGTGAGTCAGAAGTTTTCTGATGGAACTTTTCTTAGTTCAGTGTTTTTAGGATGTGCTAGTCAAAATGTTGATACAAAAATTGTTTCTAACTTTTTATTGATTAAATGGACACACAATCCTGTATGCAGGGACATCGTTTTTAAAGCATGATAGTTTTTCAGTACAGTTATGAGATCAGACAGTTTGATATTTTATAATTTTCAATGAACTCTTAAAATAATACAACTCTGCTTCCACTTTGGATTGAAGGTACATTTACAGCACAGTATGTGAGGCACTGTTACACAAAAGAAGTGTGCTGTTTTAGGGAACTTTGCATCAAATTGCTTTTCCAGTTAAGGAAAGTGCAACTATTTATGCAATTTTTACAACAGACCACCAATTACCTTTTGTATAAATCTAAAATTCTGCACTGCAGATACATCCCACATAGTTGGAAGAGATGAGGCTGTGCATGTCTGAACAGTCACAACTGAGTTTATCATAATCTACAGTTACACCCAACTGCATCTGCATCAAATTAACGGGGCTCCTGCAGTCCCTTTCTTTTGCACTTAATTATGACCTGTTTCAGTGGTCAGTCAGAAGTTAGATTAATTAAATGTGCAATGTTCAGAAGTTTGTTGGTCAGTCAGTTTGTTACCAGCAGAGAACACTGTTTGAAAAAGGCATTTTTGAATATAATGCTTGAAGGACTTTTAAGCATTCTGAAATTACATTTTTAGCCTAGAGGCTCTACAAAGGCATTTTTGTTAGACTGTTTCCTTGTCCATCTTTAATTACAAGTGGTCTGTCACCAGACGTGCAGATGTTTCAAAAAATACTGTTTTTTTCCCATGTCTAAAATGAAATTTCACCTTTTCCAAATATTTGGATGGGTGTAATAATTTTTTTTTATCTAGTGCATTAGTCAAATGCTAATATTGTTCTAATGAACATGATAATAAGAAGACTTGCTGGACTTGAAATTTACTACTTATAGCAAATGTTGATGCCCACTGATGCTGTAAGTCTTGTTAAAATGCTACCCTTCAGTACTCATTTGTTTTTTAAGGACGTCTCTGATATTTTATGGATTAATATTTCTCAGAAAATGTAAGTATTTTTTGAAATGTGGTGAGAAAACAGTTTGGGTCTTCCCTTATCTGGAGTTCTTATTGTAATTTGTTAGATTTATTTCGAAGTTTGAGGAACCATGTTAGGGAAAATATCCCTGCAAATCCCATTACTGGTTATTAGAAAACCCTTACAGAAAGATGAATACGTCACATATGCTGAACACTCGGGTTAGTACAAAAGAGGCTGAATCTAAGCTGCTGAGTTTTAAATGGCCTCCATGTGCTTACTGCTAAGGTTGAGTCAGAAATGTAGGAGATGTGTAAGAGACTCTGTGGGAAATCAGCATTATTACTGTGCCGCCTACCTTCCATGCTGTGCTGAGCAGTAGGGCTTTTCACTGCATGCTTTGCTAGTTTATGGTAATTACACAGCATGTTGTGTGCACGTTTGTGTGTCAGTAAGTGATCATATAGGTTTTCTGGTAGGAGGGGGCTTAGGCTGACAGCTGGGTGTGACACGTGTAACAATGAGCAAAGGGGAAACTGTATACACTAGGGAGATGAAGAATATGCATTTAACTAATTCTGTATGTCATATGCATCACTGTTTCTGTCTGATTGCAATTCTCTGGGCTTGTCTCAGCATGAAAATCTCTCAAGGGAAGATGAAATCATAGTTCTTTGCGGCTGTAAAGAACTAAAATTGCCAAACATCACTAGTTTGCTTCAGAAGGTGCTAGTCTGACAGAAGCTGGAATCCATTTTAAAACAACTACCCTTCAAAGACACCTTCTGCTCATCATTGACAATACCTGCTGCTAAACTTAGCTCAAGACCTTTTGTTTTGACTTAATGAGCGGTTTGTCTTGTTTCTTTAGAAAAGACTTGCATGGTTCGTATCCTAGAATTCATTATTTAGTAAATCATGTTGGAAAAACATTATGCAATTTAGTTTTTAGAAACACAATGAATATTTATATAGTTATTAGTTGGAGGTGGAAGGACAGATGCATTCTGTTCTGTATTCACTTGCTTGTAGCAAGGGGGGCCTGGCAGATTGTAATTACTTCCCTAGTAGATTAATATATGTGGAAACATACATTTTTAGGTCAGCAGAAGAGGTGTTGCAAGGAGACATGTTTCCTAAAGAATGGTGTTGGTGTTTATGAAGGAATGCATTCCACTGTTAGTGGAGGTATGAAGGAATGCATCCTGTTATCAGCAGAAGTATGATTGAGTGCATCCCGCTATCAGTAGAATTACGAGGGAATGCATCCTGCTATCAGTAGAATTATGGGGGAGTGCATCCCGCTATCAGTAGAATTATGGGGGAGTGCATCCCGCTATCAGTAGAATTATGGGGGAGTGCATCCCGCTATCAGTAGAATTATGGGGGAGTGCATCCCGCTATCAGTAGAATTATGGGGGAATGCATCCCACTATCAGTAGAATTATGGGGGAATGCATCCCACTATCAGTAAAATTACAGGGGAGATGGGTTAAGCATAGCAATTGCACTGCCCTTCCAGTACAGCTAGGGGTGGGGATATACTACATAAGACGCATGATACACTTGGGGAGTGCTGAATCCACTAGCACCAGTGACCATAGAGGAGGGATATAGAAGGGGCTGCACACCCAATGAAAGGATATCAGCATATTGCCCTGATGTTGTAGTGTGCCAAGTCATAAGAAGATTTCTGTGCTCGAGTGATGTTATTCTTAAGTGGAGCATTTTTTCTCTGTTGCTGCTGCTTTGCAACTTGCTTCATCAGATTGTATTTGTTGGTAGCCTGGGTGAATTTGAGCTAGCAAGACCTCTGTGATTTAGCTTATCTGATTAGCAGTCTGCGGCTTAGTCCATGGATCGAATCTTATCTTGCTGGGGGTGTTTCCTCTAGGATATTGACAGCAGGGGAAGGCTTTTACTTCATAGATTACTTTCAGAAGCTTAATAAATGGGTACAACAGCTCTGAGAGGCATGTTGTGCATGTTTTTTTTTAGTAAAAATGGAAGTTATTTTTCATCTTGTTCATTCAGTGCTCTTTCTTAAGAAAAGAATATTTCTCATATGACTTTTCACTAAGCAGTTTACAGAAACCTCTGCACTCAGAATATTAGTGCCACACTACTCTTCTGCTGAGTAAAGTTTTATTCACAAATTCAAATTTAAGGGGCTGCCCCTGCTAAAGTCATTGTGATGGGTGTTTCAGTGAGTGTGAAGAGTCATCATACTTAATTTGCATACTTCTATTTTGGTGTTTGCAAGCCCTGAAATTTTGGATAAGCAGTAAAATGCATTCCTTAATCTTTGGTGTTGTAAGTGATGCACTATGTTTATGATGCTAGTACACATTGCCCAGACTTTGCACTTTTTATCCAGCTCTGGAATGTATCTCATGAGTTTTACTTTGTCAAAGCTCAAAATAGCTAGTTCGCATACCTCTCAAGTGTACCTCATTATGAGGAGCTTTCCTCATTTGGGGTCTTTAAAAGCCCATGATCCTTGCAGTCCTACATTGAAAGGATCTGTTACATATTCAATGTTAGGAATTTTATTTGCTGATTTCCATGGTAAATTGTACAAAGTCATTGCTAGTTTGTCAACTGAACTTTATGTAGGCGTAAAGTAACACATTTTAGCCATCCTGTGAACTTCCTAGTTGATGTTAGTAAGTGTTCCACATTTTACCCATTTGTTCCACAGTATGAGGGGACAGTGTTCCTCATTTTGGTGATGGAAGGATGAGAGCTATGACTAGATGAATTCTTAAGCTTGATTAATTTTTTTTTTACTTTTTTTAGAACCAAGCCATAAGTATTATATTTTTAAGTATATGTGATCACTTTACACATTTCTCAGTGATTCTGTTTATTTTTCTATTTAGAAGATGCTGTTAAACTAATTGTTGTCTCTGTAACCGAGAAACACTTAAAGGTCAGAAAAGGTTAACATGGAACAGACCAGTCTTTAAAAATCTGTCATTAATAAAGTAAGAGTTATTAATAATTCATTTAATGTAAACATTACCTAAATACCTAAAGGCAAAATCACATCTCAGCTATTTGGATATTTTTGGAATTGGTGTATTAAAATGAACTTTGAATTCAGGATTGTATGGCCAAGGGAAATTGAAAAAGAAAGACTGACTCAGTTTGGACTGCAGGAGTGTATAACAGGCTATGAAGTCATAAAGTGTCATGTGTTAAATTATTAGCTTTTGTTCTTTCCAGTTTGTCATGCCGTACTTGAGAAGGGTTTTGACGGAGAATAAAAACTGTTTGGAATGATGAGGGTTAGCAAAGGTCAGTATCCCTGGCGGAAGAAACTACTAGAAATGTTCAAATAAGAGCCATTAGGTCCTTTACCAGTAGCTAAATGCGTGTTAGACTCATCCATAGTTTGGCAGAAAATAAGTCCTTTTTTGACACTTATACTTGAGTAGCAAATCCCATTACTTCGGGATAATAACATTCTGTCATACGAGTTAAAATATACTTTAAAATTTCCAGCTCTTTGTGGAGGGAAATGCATAGTTCCAAAATTTTATGATTTTTCTTTTTTTTGTATGTACCATAGTGAATACTCTCCATAATTAAGTGAATTATAAGCCTTTAGCCCTAGATGGAGGTGAACTCACAAGAAAGACCATTCCTTTGTTATTGTTACCATTAAAAATATACATTTCCCCACATATAAAAGTTGGTTTATCATCTCCATCATAAATGACTGCAGCAGTATTATCTTAGAATGCCTGGTTCCATATCCATCAAGATTTTATTGTAATTGATTTAATAACCTGTAATCCATTCTGTTCATATTCATTTTGTTCAT